>NW_009952974.1:11957768-11974306 GCF_000747805.2 Chaetura pelagica | reverse complement strand
ATAGAGTTCCTTTTCATACTTAACGGAGTCCAATTCTATCAGATTTCAAGCATGACAGAAACAAGACAGACTAAAATTGCAACCATCTTCATTCCTTATTGACATCTTTCTTGAAAAACGGTAATCCTTTAACCTTGCAACATCATTTCTCATGGGGCTGATTAAATGAAAAGTCTGTTTTGGTCAATGGTAATTATAGCTGTAGACCTCAAGGTAACCTTTAGTGTGTACATTGTGTCTTGCACACATTACCAATTAAAGGGTTGACTGTCATTCCTTAGGTTCATCTAAAATTACATTACCTTGGAAGATAAAATATTGGTGAGACAGTTTACAATATGGCTCTTCAAACTGAAATACCCAACTAATATTAATTTCTTCCAGGTCAAGAAAGGTTGAAAGGAAAATAAATAAATAAACCCCCTTAATTTGTAAAATCCTTTAAAATAGGGGAAACAGTTCTAAGACAGTGTTTGGAGTTTATTTCCTTCCCTTCACAGAGGGATTGTTTGGGTTAGAGTGGTTTGGTTGTTTGGTTGGTGGTTTGGTTCAGTTTTTATTTGCTGTTTATTTGGGGGGGGAGCCGAGTGGTTGATTGTTTTGAATTTCCTGCCATTTACCTCTCTCTGTGACACTAGCTCTTCCCCTGTTCCTCTTGTGTTAAGCTCAATCTCTCTGAGGTTCAGAAAAACACTGATCTTACAAACACACAAGAGAAACAACAGCTCAGATCATATAATATCTCTCCATCTTGTCATCAGTGTTGTTCAATATATTAATAACATTTTAGGAAAAAATAATTTGCAAATTTGTATCAGAGACAAATCAAATAACTTACTTACGCAAGGAACTTGTTGAAGAGTAACCCAGGGCATCAGGTCATGGAGCCTCATCTTACTGACCTCTGCCTCCTCACACAGGAAAGCCTAGAAAGTTTGCATCTGCTTTCCTGTTCCCTATTAGTTTTACATCAGTGCAGTAGTGGAGATTGATAATGCATTTCTTCCAGCTGTTTCTAGTAAGAGCTCAACTCTCCAAGCTCTGCTGTGAAAGATACAGCCATATTTATAGACATCCTATAGGTATCAAAGATACCTGCTGGTGCCAGTAGGTATGTATGTATTCTGGCAGCCCTTTGTATTTTGAAATACATCACTGTATTAAATAAAAGTGATTAAAATAAAGCATGCCTTCCAACTTTCAACATAAGACAAATTATCACAAAATCAATTGTATTTATATTTCATGCAATACTTAAACTTGCATATATTTCAATGGGACTATCATGAATACATCTGCAAGCCTGAGCGATCTCTTGTTCATAATCACACTAGTTGTAAAGGTATTAACGGGAACAGTTTCCCATGTATTTGCACACATATTCCCAAGTTCTTGCTAATAATCTAACACCGCTGAGAAAAGCTGACATCAAGGGCATACTTCCCAGATTCCATCGCCATCCATATGACTGTGGCAATTAAGGATTGTCATCACCACCTTTCCTTTGGCAGCATCTCCACAAGGAAATTGAGACAATTTGGAAATATTTCATATCATTTCTTGTCTAGATAAATATAATTTTATTTTCATAAAAGTGTAATGCACACGCATCACATATAAATTGGTTGACATGACTGCAGTTATGACACAGCGACCACTCCTCCTCCTTCAAATCAAAGCAGGAATTCCAGCGGTCCTTTCAGAGCCTCTCCCACCATGTAAGGACTTGACTATAAGATTCTCAAGACTACACATCTAGAGGCTTTCCAAGGGCATATTAGCTGACATTAGGTAAAACAACACCTCTGCATTACTGCTAAAACTACATGTTGTTCCATGAGCCACTGGAAATGTAATGCAGGTTTCCTATAGACATGTCCTAGATTTCTTAGCACAATTACACTTGAGCACTGGGCCCAGACAGTCAAGTGACATATGGGCCATGATGTTTTCACAGCTACATGTGTGCTAGCTGACTGGCTGGTGCAGGGTGTCTGTGCTCATTGACCAGCTGGCTGATGTCCAGCAGAGGCAACTGGGAGCCAAGATGTAGCTGCCTTTTCTCAATGGGGAGCACTAATCACACTTTTCTATTTGACCTAACTGAGGATTTTCATAAAATTTGTAGGAACTTAAATATATTTGAGAAATTTTGTTTCCCGTTAAATTTTGCAACAAATAGGTTCAAGAGTTAAAGTGTACTAAAAGGAAGAAAAAGAATCTGATAGACAGTACAAATGTGTTTTTTTGTCATTGCAAACCTGGCTGCATCAGTGTTCACCACATACCTCTAGCTATTTTTCACTATTTTTCACTTGCATACTTTTTGCTTTCATTACTCTCTCACAAATACTCAGCCATCCTTACTAAATCTTGCCCTGCTGTTTTTCCCTGTCTCGAAACACTCAGGAGCTATTTCTGTTTCCAGTTCAACCAGGCTTAACAGGTAAGTAGCAACTATAGAGTGGAAACACATTAAAAATACAGTTCGCAGAGGTATAATAATAATATACTTCACATCTAAGTGTTTTAGATAGAGGGATTTATATACGTAAGAATTATATGTATGTATTTTACATAGGAGAGAGAAAAACTTATTAACCATGCCATTATTCAACATAAATTCTGCATCTAATTGTGTGTTTGTTATCCTGCCATGTAGACCACTCCCATAGCTTTGGGACTACAGTATTACCTGCACTGAACAGCAATAACAACCTTGTGCCAGTTGCCAAGTGTTTCAGGGAAGAGCTATCAGCATTTCCAGTTCTGAAGCTTCTTCGATATGACATTGGACAGGCTGCACACAGTCTGACAGTACTGGAAGCTTCTTTCCAGCCCTCATCCAAAGTGCAGTTCACACATACTTTTAGAAATAAACATGCTGGAGTTTAAGTCCATTATATAAGCCTATAGAGAAAACAATCCCAGGTTCATGCCTACTACACAACAGGCATTTCCATAACATAAAATGACATCTATCAAATTTATATCAAATGCAGTCAAGCATAAGTTTCTACAATTGTACAAATCAAGGTGATTCTCCAGAGCTGATAATAAGCAAAAAGAGGGTTCATGAAGCCCACAGGGCTCATATCCACTGACATACATAACAGTAACTTATTTTGTTACTCAAATGTATAGCATAACTGATTGCAATTGCTAGACTGCCTATAACAACCTGGACAACTGTAATAAAGTTAAAAGGTTTATGAACAAATCCATATGAAGATATATCCATGATGTCATAGCAATGGCAGATTTGCATGTTATTGTTTGTAGGAATATTACAAGCAAGTCACTTTAAAAAGACTGCAGAATGTCCAGATAATTGTTTTCAAATTAGTAGGCCCAAACTGTCTTCAGAACAGGTATGACCCTAGTACCCCACTGTATAAAAGACCAGATTCTCTCACCTCAGAAGAGGAAGAGTACTCATAGCCATTACTTCTCTAAAGCCTCGCATGCTGGAAATGGTAAAACAAAATAGTAAAGCAGGGAAGCAGTGCTGGCAACTGTTATTTTGAAGACACAGAGAGGGAAAAAAAAAAGTCTAGGAGGTACTACAGCATTTCCATTGGTAACTGATAAAGCTGAAAGTGAAACAGGCTGCCCACAGCTGCATCAATCGATCTCCTGCCCCAACCATTTCCAACCAACATCATCATAGCTCCCCTTAGCCACTCTCTCTTCTGGTCCAGCATTATCTTTCACTATACACAGAGCCAGGCTGATGTGGAGTGGATTACTAAAACAACTCTTTATAATGCAGCTTAAATAAATCAAAATAATTTTACTGATTTACACAGTAAGTTTTACACAACCTTCCCCACATAACCTGTTGCAGAATGAGAGGAGCTGCTTCATCCTTCCAGCTGTAGGTTGTTTGTTTCCTATGATAAAATTGCACAGTTAGTTTCTTTTAGGCAAAGAGTCATATTAAGCTTGTTACTACCCTAAACTCGGTGCATAACCACCCTCAATATATTTGATACAAAAAACATGAGTCAACAAATCTGTGTCATAAACTCATAAATCAAAATGACTTAAGCCTTGACAACCTACAGAAATGCTTTCAGGAAAGGCAGAGGGCCAGGTGCGGTCAGTGCTTGCATGGGAGGAGTTCCAGCTTTGTGCCACCATCTGGGCAAGGCCCACTTCTGCTGCACCACACTTATTACTCACTGTGTGATGACTATCACAGCAGCTGTGATGTCTGCACAACATTCAGGCCAAAAAAAAAAAGGGGGGGGGGGGGGGGGAAGTGGGGGTTGGGAATAATAGCAGTAAGTACTTAGAATTATAATTTGATCAACTTTGAAGTATGTATGTGACTCTCAAACACTATCAGCCTCTACACTCAACCTCCTCCTGCAAGTTGCAATGCCTACTGTGCAGCTGACATCTTTGGAACATGAAATAAAATTTCACACGGGAAGACTTCATCTTCAGTTGAAGCAGACTGCTGCTGTGTCTTCCAATAACAGTTTCAGTTGATGCAGCATGACAGTTTTTTTGAGGAAATAAAAACTTAACTTTGCAATTAGAAGCCAGTTCTGCACACTGCCTCTTGAATACAGAAGTTTATTTGACTCTTAGTAAGACCAATAAGGAAGTTGTTAGTCTACAGGGATACACAATACAGTCAAATGTTGAATTTCAGACTCCACTGAAGATTAAGTGCAAATTCACATTGGCTGGGGAGGAAAAAAAAAAAGCTTTTTATCTTATTTTTAAGATCTCCTAAACCCACAAAAAGCATTTCTACTTCCTGAAGCATTTCTAACACCATGAGTACTGCACACTAGCTGAAGATAAGCATCTGCACTTCCCCTTGCCAGTGTAGTACCATTTCATCCTGCTGGGCTGCACTGTGGGCACCAGCCATGACAAGCCTTACAGCTCACTGCAGTCATAACCCATTCTGCATTGAATTGCCTCCTAAGCACACTCACAGGATGCTACAGGACAACTTGTCCGTTTAGTCTTGCAATGGTAGGAAGAAATGGTGCAGGTCTGAAAAATCCACTTCCTGGCAACAGGCTACAGCTGCATGGTATAATCTGTTACATGTTAGGGAAATCAATCCTACCCTCCCTAATTGCCAGAAACAGACACTGCTGCTTTCTATAAAGCCAGTATTTGTTTTCCTTGCTTCTGCCCAAGTAACTGCAACATGAGGTTGACAAGACTCAAAGGCTAGTCTGAGGACAGAGATACACCTTGTGTTCAGAGCAACTGAAAGAGGATACAGAAACAAGCTGTGCATGTGTAACCATGCTGCTAACGGACACACAGCAACATGCACTGTCCCCAAAACTTTAAAATAACATTTGCATGAGGCTGTACAAGGTGTTTACCTCACATATGTTAGGAATGATCAGAAGAGGACTGGTAACAGCTCAGCAACCTTGTGACAATCAACAGCCCACACTGTCAGATCTGTCAGCCACCTGCTGTGCTGATATGGTTAAAGTTTAGGGATGATGGCACAGATGTTCTGAATATTTGCAAGTCCATTAGTGCTGTGCTGTCTTCACCACCTGTCAACACGGGAAATGTTCCTGAATTAGGAAGTTTTGAAGAAAGAACTACATGATATTAACAGGATAGTCAGATCTGTCAGCCACCTGCTGTGCTGATAACAGGATGTGTATAACACTCCTATCCCTGCTGTTTCAAGTAGGTCAGTAAGTTTATGAAACATACAAGAGCAAAGTGAACCACCTAATGTGGATCTCCCTGTTGTATTTCACTGTATCAGGAGGTTGCTTCAGGGAAACCATAAAAATGGCTTAAAACAATTACTCCAGCCTCCCAGAGCCCCCAGACTGGTGGCTGATGATGAGAAGTTGCAAAGATGTAGTACTTCCTGGACTACCACTGTAGTAATATTACCTAGCTTATAAGTACAGTATCTGCCTTCAGATCTTTGTAAGGTGTAAAATAACTCTTCACACTACATTCATGGTATAGAAATCATACCATGATGTTCTAAAATTCCAAATTATTATACAATGGATAACTGTGTATAAACCACTCATTCTCTTCCATTTACAAGTCAACAGAATATTCCAGGTTATACTTCAATGTAAATTCAGTCTTTATGAGTCCATCACCTTCATCTTTTGTTGCAAGTACAACAGCAATGGAGCATAAAAAAAGATACTTTCATGTTATAAGTACAATATGAAATCTAGTACAGGACATCCTACTGGTAATTACACATTAATATAACAACATTGAAAAACTTCAGTATGCATTACAACAAATAGAGAAATAGAAAATATTTCACTGAATCTATATCCAAGCGATTGTTTCAGCTTTGTATACTAGCAAGGACTAATTGTACTGCATAGTACAAAGTTCAATGAAAGCTATTTGTTATTCATATTTCTACAGAATTCCACATGTTGAACCAGAAAATAATATTCTATGTTAATTTAGGATTCTTATGTCTAATAAAATTACTTATTGAAAAAAAGTTTACTAGACTACAGACACAACCAAAGAAAAGCTACCTCTGCTGACATGCTTTGCATACTTAGTAAGCTGCAAGTCTCTAATTACATTATTGGAGCATGGTTTGCTCCATAACAGTCCTTAATTTAGTATTTGAGCATTTATGTCTATCCTCTACAGTAAGTATGTAGCTGATGCCTCTTGTCAGTCACTCATTCTAAACTACTGAAATCAAATTACACAGGAAAATTTAATTCTGGCATTTCCTGAACATGCTTCACTCTGCATGTAACATATGTCCTTTTAACATCATTGCTTCAGATGTGATTTCCTAACTCTTAAAAAAATAATTTAAAAGTTTCTACATCCCATTGTATGAAACCAATACAAGCCATATTCAGATAAAAAATAGAAAATATTGGTATAAAAGATTAAAATTTTGTGAAGTTATAAGCATCTGAAAAGAGATCTTTTACATAGAAGTCCCAGACAACCTTAACATAAAGCAATACAATGAGCTCTATTACTAACATGTATATACATTTCATATAATACTCCACTATTTTGCACACTTTGAAAACTAGTACTGCAGCTCTCATGCTTCGTGACCAAAATCAGACACTTAAATTCAAAGCACATGACAAAATTAACACTAGTTAATAGAACAAAGCACCTACAAAATTCTTCTGAGAAAAATTATTTATTTGTTCTTGACACACACACACAAAATTTTAAAAATCATGTTATTTTAATTTTTTTCATGTTATTTAAGATATTTGTTATAATGTCCTATAGTAATCACTATCAGTTTCAAGAAGTGCATCCGTGAACAGAAAATTGTATGTAGCCCACACTTCACAAAAGGTCATCTGACCATGACCATTTTTCGTAAGTAGCTTGTCACATATTTAATTATTATAATAACGAGGTTGTGGCAAAGTCTAGCATACAGCTCAAGGCAAACAGACACAAACACTCATTGCACCAACTAGGAGACGGGAGAAATCATTATCAGTCTTCTGAACACACTGAGGTTAATAAGTGTTCATTTTAAGAGTCAAGTCAGTTTAATCTTAACAAACACTCCAAAACAGGGGTAGTTTTACCTAAGCTAAAGTCTCCTGCTTCATTTCCACTTCATCCCTTTATATTCAAGCTGAAAGTGAAGCTTTGGAAAGTCTTATTTATATTGCAATACTTTTGTGTATACAAATCTGTCCTTTGCAGAGCCATTACGATGCAAGGACAAAGCTACTACTGAGGTGGCTCATAGTAATGTGTCACAAGGGAAAGAATAAAACACCCTGAGGCTCTGTAAAAGTAGCCTAATAAGTTCTCTTCAAACAAAATACTGGTCTTCTGAAATGTTACTTTGCATAAACAGTATGACAATTCAAATGTGGACTTACAATCTCAGTAATTGATGGGATAAACACAGAAATAGAGACTAGAAACATGCATTTTCAAGTTATACCATGCCCAAAGAAAACTTCTTTTGCAGAACGACATTGGCCAAGCCTAGGAAGCTGATTCATAGTGCTATAAGTGAGTCAGGTGCCTGCTACAAAGGCATCATGAATCACTCCTGGCCTCTGAATCACATTCAGAATGCACACACAGCACAGGAAAAACATTCTTATGCTATTAATAAAGTAAGGGCTTTCAGCATGCAGTCACTATTACATTTTTATTTAAAAAAAAAAAAAAAAAAAACCACAAAAAAGCCAAAAATAAAAAAAAAAGAGAAGCAAGGGAAAATTTCAAACAAGCTCAGCAATTCTGACTCCTCCACATACAAATAGTGCTAATAGTATGATATTTCTCATTAAAAACAAAAGCCTCTTCTCTGCAAGCTGGCTGGTTAGCCAGTAAACCTAACTGTGCTGACTCAGTGACCCTACCCTTTGCTCAGACGAGACCACAGTCCCAGCCAAGCAGTGCTATGCACACTTTTCATTAGTCTCCATAAGGCATAGTAGAACGTTTTCTGTTCCTACAGGATTCATTCAAATGTGACAGCACCACTTCCTGGCTACATGAAGATAATAGAAATAGATACCAACATCCTATCAATACACCATACCCTTAAAGTACAAAACCCAAAGGCTTATATCAAGTACTCCCAAATTGTATAATGCTCACATCCATAGAAGGGACTCAATATTTTCATATATTATACCCTATCCTAAGGTCAATTCTGTCATATAGTTGTCTCATAAAATATGAAGATACATTGGCTAAGCTAACCAGCAATGAAGAGCAGGAGTCTGAAGGAACTGCTCTTGCTTCATTCTGGGGCACACTCAAGCTGTCCTAAATTTTTTCCCCAGCATAGCAGCTTCTTCTCTTACACTACTCTCCCAGCCTATGCTATGGGATGAGATGGAGTCCTAACATAGAGATTAAAGCCAAAGTGCAGAGGCTGCACTTGTAGAATTCCTGAAAATGCCACAGCTACAAACAAAAAGGAAAATCACAGCTTTTACTCACAGTGCTGCAGAGCAGTGACCCAGACCAGCAAAAGACCTTATAACCCCCTAGACTGTTTTACCCTCTCAAATGAGGAAGTCATGGTTTGGGTGGGTATCCCTAATAGCCTCCTCAGTAACTACCCCAAGGTGATCCAGGACTTGGAGGTATTATTACAGCAGGTAGGAATCAGCTGTGTTTAGACAGGTGAGAAAGCAGGCTATTGCTTCACAGGCTGTAGCTGCACCCTGACCCCTTGCTGCAGAGCAGCAGCACTATGCAACCTACAGCACAAGAGTTCATGCAGAAGAGAGGAAATGGTGGGTACAGTAGTGCAGCTATTCCCAGACTCAGAAGGTTATTTGAAAAGAGAAAGAAGAAGTCTGACTCAGAAAGTAAGAAAAACCCCAGAGAAGTTTGATTGTGGCTGAACTGTAAATCAGAAGAAAAAGCAATTTAAATAATCCTTTCTATTTTTGCTGGTGAAAAGCTAAATTTGGCAGAAATGCTGCAACAACTACTTTGTCATACTATTGTTCTCCTCCCTTTAAAATTACTTTTGAAGCTAACATACTAATACCAGATTATGTTATGCCAAGGGCATAATCAGATTTCATTACAGTGTGCCTGCTCCTCCTTCAAGCCTTTCCCACTTGACCTTACCATGCCAGGAGACAGCAGCAGTTGTCTCTCTGCTCTCTAGAACTGGCCCCAGAACTGCCAACTGGCAGCTGCTAAGAGCCTCAAAAACGAATTCAAGATGGGCTTCCTCATCTAAATTGTTAATATGCAGGATATATCTTGTATCAAGTCAAGTGTTCTACCTCCCAGTCTACAGAAAGTGGGTATCAGCCTCTAGATGCCGCAGGACTGATGCAAGTTGTTGAGTAACAAGTTGCTCAGCAAGTAACACACTGCTTTCTTCAAACAAATGGTATAACTGAGGGAGGCAAATTGTTCTGCATCACATGAAACAGCCTCCTGAAGACGAATGTTCGCAGAACTTCACTTCCAGCTTTTCTTTTGATAAGGCTGCAAGGGTGTATTTCATTCAATGCAGACAGGCTGGTGTCATTTATCAACAGTGGGAAGACTCAAGATACTATTAAGACTTTTCCCTATAAACTTCCCACTAACTGCTTCCATTCCTTCAGAATCCTGTCCTTCCCTTCTGAATCAAAATACAGGGCAATGACACAGCCTCTGCTTTAGGACTTTCTCTGAGAACATGACCACTACTTCCCTCTCTGGACCACAAAAGAAATCCAAATGCAAATTTTACATGACTACAAATATATTTATTTATTTATTTTTTAAATTTTTTTTTTTAATATCTTATTTTAAAAGAGTGCTTTCCTGGAGCTGTTATTAGGAGCTCACAGAATCAATATAAGTCAGTCATTCAATTTTTACAGGAGTAAAAGCAGATGTCTCTGTATCTGAAACATTTTTGTAAATATATGCCAAATTACATGCAAACATCCCAGTTCTCGTAAGAGTAGATACCTGAAGGAATATTATGTTTCCATTAGTTTATTGATAAAGGGCCTGTAATGGGTAGGATGCAGGCATTGTTGGTTCTTTAGGGGTCTTCACTCTAGTGGATCAATGATTGTCCCATAAGCCTATGACCATGAAACAGAGATAGTAACAGCTGGCATTCTTATGGTTGAGAAAATACAATGCATCACTAATGTAGTATATATCCTACACACAGGATACAGTGTTATCCCAGATAATACTTATCCTCACCAATAAACAGCTGCTTTATGACTACCTTGTGTCAGCTGCCTTTTGACCCTACATCTCTTGCATATAAAGGACCTTCTGGAATGAAGTCAAATTGTGGGTATGCTCCCACGGTTACTCCCAACAGTTAATTATCGCTGCTATGTCGTGCACAGAAAGCTCATTTTTTTGAAGGCATACAGAGCTGAGGGCTGTCTTTCCTCAGTCCCTGCCATGACTGCTTGTAGCACCAGAAGTAAAATTTGCCTGTATTCTTCCAAAGATGACCAAGGGACATGATGACACTCTGTGTAAGAGAAACTGTGTAAGAAATTATTATTTGGTCTCTCATAAATGGTTTCATTCACTACTACTAATTCTTATCAGGTGGAAAAATTAAAACAAACAAAACTTTTTTTTTTTCATTTCAGGAGTATTTAAAATTCTAAGCTTTTAAGTATCCTGTGTCAACAGTATAAATGGTTTCAAAAAGTGATTTGACACATCCTTGGAAGGTAAGTAAATCAGTGGCTAGTTAAACTTAGCAGTTCAGGAGCAACACTTCACCCCAGGACCCCTTCCAGCTGCTGATTGCTTCACACTGGAGAACACAGAAGGGGCAATCTTTAGTTCCCTCACTTTGTTTTCACATGCCTCCTCCAATCTGCTGCTGGCCATTCCTGGAGAAAACATGCATGTAAGCCTTTTCATCCCACTCCCATATTAGTGTCCAGCCTCCCTTGCGGCACATTTACTTTTCAGCATCCATAGAAACTTACAGCTGTTCATGGCTGTATTTCTAGAGGCTACTTAGAGGTTTTCTAAATCTCATTATCCTGTACCCACACAGCATATATGAGAAGTACCCTTTTGAGAGCAATTTTAAATCTTCAGTGCCTTTAGCATGAAGAAAACAGACATTAAATTGTTGGCTGAGATAACCAGTATTTTCTTTCTAATAGCTGTACCAAGAAACAGGGCCATACTCACTGATTGCATTTAGTTTGCATTTAGCACTCCTGCAGTAACTCCTCTGTCTAGGCAATAAAACAAGGCATGGCCTTCCCTGGCCTTCTTTCCCATCAAAAGCTAAGCACAGCATCTCCACTGTTCAACTAAAAATCAATTAATCAGAAATTGCACTGACTGCTTGAGACCTGGGTCAGTTGGGGATGAAATTATAAACCCAGACTCTAACCCAGGCAATGAGATGGAGCTGGCTGCTGGTGGCCTGAACACACTGCATCAGCTGGGACCTCTAGACAGGGTACCATGCAGCAACTTCACAAGTAGCACTAGGACATACATTATAAACATAACACAAAATGAACAAAGGAAAAAGATCCAAAGATGATACGTGCAGGAAGAAATACTTTTAGCCTCTGTAAAGCAGGGTCACACTTACGGATAGCAGACACAAATGAAGTGACATAGAAGACAAGGCTGCCCATAGATAGTAGTCTGGCAATTTTCTCAGTGCTGAGCTTGCTAAATCATGGAAACTGCCTTAAATATAGAAGCCAGGGGACAAATGCCGAACTGCACAGGAAAAGAGAATGTTTGAAACTTCCCACAGGCTGGTCCCCAATGCTCTCCTCCAGTCACCCTCCCTAATTCATCTTTTAGATTAAATCAGTTTAAGTGGCTGCAAAAGTCTGCCTGTTGTGTGCCTGCTTCTGAATGACCTTAGTGTCCATACCAAAATGGTTTCTGATTCCCCTCATTAAGCTAAACACTCTCAATTGTACTGGAGAACATGATGATTCTCTAACTGATACCAGACTGGAGCACTCTAAGTCTGAACAAACAAATGGTGAAGCATAGGATTCACCACTTTTGGAGACAGCAAGCAAAGAAAAAGGAAGTGGCTTTTTTCAGACCATAGTAAATTCTTGTCTGATTCAGCTGCAAAATGGACAATCCCAGTTCTTCTGCCTAGATCCCACTATGGCCTTAGCCACAAAACCGTATTTCTCATACAACAGAAGTTTCTTCCAGTTGATTAGAATTAATCCTATTCTATTACAACTAAATGTACCTATGTTAAATATTATTAATAATTTAGTTATTCAAAGGGAAAAAAAAGAAACCAAACAAAAACCAAAAACTAAAAAAAACACACAAAAACCCACAAAAAAACAACAACACAAACCCAGAAAACAAAGAGATGGTTAACATAATTATAAATTAAAAGTCTTTCAGCTATGATTCAGTGTAGACACTGAGAAATGCAATTGATGTTAACACTACACGTCAGAACAATGTGACTGTGCTAGAAACACTTCCATTTTAAGCAAGTGCAGGTAAATAAGAATGCATTACATAAAATGGATTCTGTCAGATACCACAGTAAATAGGCTGGACCAAGTTCATATCATATAGAGATTTAGTAAGTACTTTTCTTCCTCTTTCCAAACTCCTTCAGACTTGTACATCCAAAAGTAAACAGATGTGAAAGCCAACTCTTAAGCAGCTCGTGGTGTGTTGTTATTATCCCTACACTAGGTTCCCCCTTAAGCCTGTGCAGAAGTTTTCTTTCAGTCTCAAACTCTTGCTTTGCCACTGGTCAGCAATTCTGTTCTTTGAATGATTAACTGAATAAATCAGCACCAGAGTCACAGCTGAACACTGTGGAACAAGTCGCTACCACAAAGGTTTTCTTTTAGACTATGAGAGCAAACACTTACTCACAGATTAGGTGAACACCAGTTAAGAGATAAAAAACTGCATACAGTCCTTTTCTTCTTTTTTTATAAAAGGATCAAAACACAAAACTTTAAAAAGCTCTAATCAGCTTTGCTACTTAAAAATCAATCTTCCAAGCAAGAGGCAGAAAGGGATTAAAGCATACCTAAAAATCCACATAACAACTCTAAGGCAAATAATCTGCTAATACACACTCCAGCATCTTAAGGGCAGTTTATTGCTACACACATCCATTGACAAGAGATTCTAAACAAGAACAGCTTGCACCAAAACAAGATCCACCAAGCAGCTCTTGAAAACAGGATAAATATAGCTGGCCATGTAATATGAAACCTCTGATAAACTATTGAAAAAAATAATAATAAAAAAATTAGCAATGCAGCTTTGCAAATCTGTTCAAGTAACTGTACTTATCAATAGCTACTTACTGATGGCTTACACCTCCTTGCATCTGTCCAGCACCAAGCATAATGCTACCAGAGTCCCTAAATTATTCCTAGGTGTCAGGATAATGCAATTTTTAAAAAATGAAATTATTACAAAGGGAAGCAGACTTTTCTTGTAATGAAGATTTTATATATCTGTCTTCAAAAAGCACAAAATAAAGCCTTCCTGGAAATACCTGAATTTCATCTGCCTGTCACTCATGGACAACACAGTAGTTATGTGAGTCTTGTTTTAGCTGCAGCTCCCATACTGCTGTTTTTCACACCATTCTGCTGCTTCTGTTGTTTATTTTCTAATCCAGTACAATGTCAGAGTGTGGATAAAAACTCTCAGAGGCAATTTAGCCTTATTCAACTGGCTGCTGGTCTTACATGTCCGGAGGTGGTGCATTTCTGTGCCAATAGCTTGCAGGTTATTCTGTCTGGATTAAGATTAGGACATTGCTAACTTGAAATAGCAAATTTCCTTCCTGCATTTTAGTATGCCCAACCAGCACTTCTTGTCTTTCCTTTAATCTTGGTACAGAGCTGAAAGATGAAGCTTAACCAGAACTCGGTCACTCATTTTAGCTCCATAGACACCCATGGCAGCTTTCCACAGATGGGTCAGATGCTCCAACCATCCAGCAGAAGTTACCACTTGGCTACCACCTTCTGCCTTCACACACTGCCACAGTCTGGGAGCACACCACAGTGGGTGCTTCCTAGTTCCTACCCAGCCTCCTTGGGCTCCAGAAACATGCTGCTGGGAGTACATGGCCCTGCAGTCACATGCAGCCCAAGCGAGACATTTTGGCAGCTAGAGATATTAAATGCTAATTTAATGCCCTTTTCTCTCTTCTTCATTAATAGCTCCAGGATGAGGCACTTGCCTTGACAATTCTTATACTGCTGGAGCAAAAAAGTGGCAGCCTCTCTCTAGACTGATTATCACCGCAGCATGTCCAGCTCTGTCATTTGGTATGCTCCACACACTGCCCTCTGATCTGGCAAGAGCCCTTAGTACAAACTAATTTACACATTCACTATTAACAGATTTTGTGTCTTCTGCTACTCTGGAATATACGTCATGAAGTTGTAATAGAAGTCAAGGAGGCCATTGCCTGCCACCATCTTGTAAAAAGTACAAAAAGAAGGGAAGAGAAAGAGACAATTTGTATGTTTACATAGCTGGTCTTGTTTCCAGATCTTACTGAGCCCATGACAGTCTCCTTGTTGTTAAATACCTCTGTCCTGCATGCCCTTGGAAGGAACACTGACAAGTGTACAAATGCCAGAAATGCAAGAGATGCACCAACTCAGTTACAGAAAAATGCTTCTGGAACATTAAATTGCCTTCCCTGTTTAGAGTTTGCACTTGCCTTACTGAAAAAAAATAAATAAATCTATCTTCAGTTCTGTCACTCCAAAGGCACAAAGTGCATAAAGTGTGGGATTTAAATAGCCTTGTGCCAAAATCTTTGAAACAACCCTCACAGCTCAAACCTGTGTTCCCAAGTCACAGGGAAAAGCAGTGGGCAGAAAAAAATGTGAATTCTCCCTTTTTCTTTGCCTCCACCTCAAAAATTTTGCAACACATTTCTCAAACCTAGAGTCCTATGCCTTAGGCCACGTAATTGCCTCACTGCTTCTTGGCCACTCCTTAAAGTTTATATTATGCCATGCGTGCCAATCACACATGAAAATGTACTACTTCAGGGCACCAAAGTTATCATTTGACTCTTAAGGCACACTATTGTATGCACATTTCACCACAAATACACTTATGCCGGCAAACAGCAGCAGTACAGCAGAGGGAAGCACTACCAGGGGCAGGAGGAGCACCCCTCTCAGCCACAGTGTCAGCCTCTGCCAGGCTAACATGACCATGAACCTTGAGGTGTTATTGTGCAAGAGCAAAACTGACCAGGAAAAGAATAACAGAAAAAGAAAACAGTTGGATTATATAATGTCCTCACATAATCTGATCTTCTTTAGGGATTTATTAGAGCTTTCTCAATATGCCCTGAAGCCAGTAGCACAGCATCAAGGTATCGACAAAGGTTGAGCCCAATCACAGGTCTTAGGGAGAACTGAGGTGTGAAAATGAGACTGCAGCCAACCTGTGGGAGGCCTCAAGTGCCTTGTGCTCAGGTATACAAGAACATTGCTGGACAAGTACAGAGGAGAGCAACAAAGCTGGTGAAGGGCCTAGAGAAGAACTCTTGAAGGAGCTGGGAATATTTAGTTTGAGGAAGAGGAGTCTGAGGGAAGACCTCATCAGCCTCTACAACTATCTGAAAGGACATTGTAGAGAGGTTGGTGCTGGTCTCTTCTCACAGGTAATTAGCAATAGAAAAAGAGGGAATGGCTTCAAGCTGCAACAGGGTAAGTTTAGACTGGACATTAGGAAAAAATATTTCACAGAAAGAGTGATCAGACACTGGAATAGGCTGCCCAGGCAGGTGGTTGAGTCGTCATCCCTGGATATGTTTAAGGGTTGTTGGTGGATATGTTTTAGGGGATAATTTTGTAGAGTAGGGATGATGGTTGGACTCAGTCTTTTACAACCTGAATAGTTCTACGTTTCTATGACACAAAGTGGAAATGAGGCCAGAGGAGCAGATGGGCTAGCTGAGGCTGCGTGCCCCCTGTGCAAGGGTGAGCAGAAGCGATGCTTGGGAAAGTTATCAGTCACTGCAGACAGTCTGGGCTGAGCACCCAGAGCATGTCCCAGGTCCACCTACC
>NW_009952974.1:11955643-11957735 GCF_000747805.2 Chaetura pelagica | reverse complement strand
CTTCATTACTGATTCAAATGATCAGGATGACTTTACAGTTGCTTGGGCAGGTTTGCCCTTTGTAGCACAAACGCAGCACTGTTGACGTCTGCAGAATCCCGGCCAGCTTCAAGATATGGGGAAGTGCCTTTACACCGCTAAGCAGTGGAAAATTAAAAAGGAAGAGAAACACCACCTCCAGTGTCTCCACCTCTCCGAATTCCCTCCCACACAGCAGACTAGCTGGGCTCTGTTACACAAGTTACTTAATGGGTTTTAAGAGCCATGGGCATGCTCCCTCCTGCAGAGGGAACATTCTGCCTGCTCTTGGTTTCCAGTATCCCACCTTGCTTTACCTGTTCTGAAAGACACAGACAAAGCATGCTGACCGGAGTTTTTATATACTGAGCTCTAATGAGGCCTCTATGTACCACTTTTAAACATGTGCACATGCAAAACCATCCCCAAACAGTAAACAGACCAGATCTTTATCATATTCAGCTCCGTGAGCCTCCTCTATTCTTGAACAAAACTGGCAGTCACTGCAGCAGAGCAGCCAGTTTCCACAAAAAGCTTGATCCTCCTGGTCTGGCAAACCTAGAGTATCCAAGGGTATCACACATAGCTGCACAGCAACGCTGCGGTGAGATAAGCTAAATTCACAGGGCTGAAGATTCCTTACTTTACTAAAGAAGCTTAACTTTTTAATGCCATGTTGTCAGGCACTGTGATCTGCTGCTTAAGTGACAGTGCTTTAACAACACCACAAAACAAATAGTTTCAGTCTTCAGACTGAACACAGCAAGATAAAGATGTAAAATTCAGTGCTCTGACTGACAGCACTAAGTTTCTAATCTAGTTCTTTGGAAAAAAAAAACAAAAACAAATGGAGGGCTGACACTAATTTAAATAAACCCCAAATCACTGGACTCTATTGGAGGTCTACCACTACCAGGACTGTCAGAGACAGCTGGCTCTGGACAGGGTGTCTGCAACATTCCAGAAAGATTTTCAGCCATTTCCTGGTAAATCCTCTCTGCCGACTGACTGTGTAGGAAGATAACCAAATCTTAACAGGAAGCTGAGCAGTTCTGTCATGCTCCTTTTTTAACAATGGAAAAGCACATCATTTCCAAATAGATAAATCCTTGGCAACTATCTCAAAGAAAACAATATATTTTTTTTCTTTTTTTTTTTTTTGTTACTCTTTTAAATGGTAGCATTTTAGATACCACCCGCTGATTACAATGTGACTCCCTAATTTTCCTACTTCTATTAATGCCTACAGTAATCCTAAGATTCCTTCTAATAATAGTTCATTGCACATTTTGTCAGTTTTGTTTACTAAATGGTTTGGTAGCAAGGCTAAGTGTCATATAGTGACCAAGACAGATAAAAAAGAAGAGATAAAAGGTCACTGAACTGAACAGGCTGAAATGGATTCACAACACAGATCTTCCAGCCACAGAAAACCTTCAGAAGATTTCAGTATTTGGCTCCACAGTTACATCTTTGTTTAGAGTACAGACAGCCTAGGAAAGAACTCTCCTCTCTAACCCTATGTGAGTCCAAGCACTGGTATGTGGGACAAGACAGAGCTTGCCAGTGGTTAAGCCTGAGAGGCAAGAGTGAGCTTGAATGAGTCTGTCTTAGAGTCAGCCCCAACATGCTCTGAGACCCTACCAGTGCAGCACATGCAGCTCCAGTTCCATGACTCAATGTTTCACCCACCATTCCCGGGCAGCCTCTCTGAGCAACACAGGGAGCAGTGGGAGTATCTAAAGTAGTTAGAGATAAGGAAAAAGATGAAGTGGTGCTGCAATGTGAACAAGATGTCTGTGCTTCAGCCAGAGTTGGTAGGCAACAGAAAACTAACTGGTAACCAAAAGCAAGTAACTGCTGCTGTGAGAAACAATAAAGAAACTCTGTGAGTAGTTTGAAAGGTGTGGTTCTGTGACCCGTTAGCTTATTAGACCCATAGTCAAGATCATCCGTGGTGGTGGAATACCATAAAAGCAAAGCTAAGAAAACCCAGGCATATCCTTAGAAGTAGGAAGGGGGCAACATGTTAGCAAATACATAAGGGAGCATACTGTCTGTAATCAGACAACAC
>NW_009952974.1:11946122-11955602 GCF_000747805.2 Chaetura pelagica | reverse complement strand
GCTCCCAGGTTGGCCCTACTCCACCAACCAGAACAACCCCAAAGACAATGGGGAAGCTGTGGCATTTCCCATCTGTACATTTTACTCCCAAATCTAGTGATGCTTCTGAATGGTCAGTGATACCCCCAAACAGCCAACAATCTAGCCCATAAAAATCAACAGGGAAGACAGTAATGCATGGCAATCACAAGAAACCACTAAAAACACTACTACATAACTCACCCAAATACCAAGAGACAAATAAAATGTTTCCTAAAGATTAATCAGGGAAACACTTCTTAAGGACACATTTCTCCCTGAGATAACAGTAATTTCAAGTTAGTCAAGTCTCTAATTCATTGTGCAGAACTTAGCAACTCCGGTGTTTTTCCAGGTATAACATTATTGGGAGTTACAGCAAAGGTGTCCATGTTTCATTACACTTACAACACAGTTCCACATTCTTGGCCCTCAGTTTTCGTAGTTTAATGTTGCTGCTCCTCATTCTCTCCCGAAAGCTTTGCTCTCCAACAATTCTGACTTGACAAACAGCCCCCTCTCTGCATAATGTGTCACAGGGGAGCTTAGATTATCCATCCTTTATCCTGTCTTGAGGTGCATCTTCCCTCCTGCTCCTCAAAAATGCTCTGCTTAAGCAAAAACAATTAGGCCTTATTCGCTTAATAAAGGCTGTTTTGAGATAAATATACATTGTACAATGTGGATTGTTGCATTCTTGCAACATAAGCCATTTCTCTGAGTTTTCTGTGCTGCATCCATATGTGGGATATTTAGTACAATGGCCTCATTGTAATCACACAACTTTGGCCTTGTGTTGGAAAAAATGAAGTGAGCTTCCAGAACTGCAGAAAGATCAAAGGTTGAAGCCAGGCACTAATGACCTAATAGACAGAGGTCTAAAAGTCAGCAAACCCCACAACCCTGAAGGACATGTCTTAGTACAGTTGCTGCTGTTTTCAGATGCCTGCTGCATCTCTATTTCTTCTTAGATCTCATTCCGCATTTTTGTAGCAAATCTATGGATTCCTATATTTCTTTAAAGTTTAAAAATTAGGAGCCTAGAACATTATTGCTTCTCACTTGTTGCTGTTCTGTAGTCACGCAGTGACCTCATCTGAGGCTTGCAGGAGTCTTCCAAAAAAGCAATGTGAAACTGTGGCATTTCAGCCAACAGCAGCTGCGGTTGCCTGACACTACTACCAGCACCTCAGTCAGCCTTGGAAACAAGCTTATTGATTGCTGAGTACTCCTTGTCAGTTTGAACACTATCAGTAACAAAAAAAAACAACCAACAAGTCTTAGCAGCTAAACAAAGAAACAAATGCCAAAAAAGTCTCTTGTACAGTTAAACTGAAGTGCTTGTACAGCAAATAACTAAATATACATGCTACCACTATCTATTTTCAAGCCTTACAGAAAACAGCAAGCTCTTGTTCTCTGCTGCATAGCTTTCTCTGTAATACTAAGATGTTAATGTTCTCTGTCTAATGCAGAAGTTGTTAATGCTGGCTGATAGTAAGAGGTGTGGGGTGGAAGATAAAGTTGTCATAGACTCTGGTTGCTCTCAGGGTAATAATACTAGAGTGTTCATCTGCAGGTTCCCTGAATGCTTCAGACTATTTTGTAAAACAAACTCTTGATTTTCCAGAGAGAATTAAGTGTGTTGGAGAAACTGCTGTACTAACTTGTCTGGGTTGTTGGATTTTTTTTTATAACTGAAGCAATTAATTATTTTCTTATTCGCTTTAAGTGAAGCCAGTGTTTTGCGTAGATACACAAACAGATGCTGTAATGTCTTTACTTTCACTGCTAACTAAGATGTATTTGTATTTGTATCATCATTGATGAGCACAAGAAAAAGGGGTAAAATGCTGTGTATCTATATACTAGAGAATAAGCCATTTAATTTTACAAAAAGAACTTTTTAAAATTAAAATATTTGTAAAAAACATCACTCTCAAATCATGATCAAGCATATTTTGTATGTATAAATCCACACAAATTATATGCACTAGACAGCTGGAAGCATCAGGCAAGAAGGATAAAACTTCTTTTAGGGAATTTGGCAGATGTATCCCAGATAGCTGAGGAAGAACAAGTTTAGAAAGGTTCTGCTCTTTGTTGTGGCTGGTGCTTAGTCAAAATTGGCAGTACCTAAACAAAGCAAGTCTTAGTGAAAGTACTCGGGCTCAGCAGCTGAGACAATATTACACCAAGGAACACAAGGAAGAAGTTAAACACGCAGCCATCCACTCACACACACACACACACATCGGTCTCAATCTCTTTGATGACTTAGCCAGTACTTAGCACTTCATCTATGATAAGCAGCACATAATCTTGTTGCACAATGGTGTAGCCTGTTATTTCTGTAAGTCTTCTCCTCTCAGAAGCTTTACACAACCATGAAGCAGTGTTGTGGAAAGCATGTCGGCAGTAATAACAAAGATCTCACTGATGTGAAAGCCAAAGCCTTTATTATAAGCTGGGTGGTCGGGCTGCCAAGTAATGCTGTTTGTTAATGCTATGCATTACTAAACACTGTTCCTCTATGCATTATCTTTAAAGCTAATACTGTGTTTGATGGAGGAATATGTAATAATAATAGATAATATTTGAATAAAGTAATCCATAAATTGATAGTTATGCTTTGCTATCCTAAGAAGAGATTTTATGGAAATGTAATTCCTGATTTACTATATTCCAGGCTAGAGATATGAAACAAGTAGAACTGTTCACACCTATCAAATCAAAACAATTCTCAACTCAGGTGTAGTCCACATCTTTGCCTGTGAGCCCATCAGTAGAGATCACACTAGAGATCTGTGACAGCACACTGCTCTTGTTTTAATCTTCATAACATTATGAGGCTACTGGAGATCAGCCACATCCAACACAATGCAGTAGATTTTGCAGAAAATCACCAAGAAGGAGGAAAAGGAGAGAGAGCCTTGGGAAAGCCTGTTTGGTGGTCACAAAGCAAGTAGGTTTCTTCACCTCCTTTCACCCATCCTTAATGTCCCCATAATGTACAAGTCCCATCAGCTTCTCCCCACTTGTGCCCTTGTAAGGCCAGTGTCCTACCAGGGTGGACACAGAGCAGCTAGCCCCACTGGGGAGCAGGAAGCATGGTGGAAAGCTGTTTTGGCAGAGTGGGAGGCTCTCCTATAGCTCCTGCCCAGCTTATGCATGCACCCAGGGCCAGAGGCATCACCCCAGGAAGGTGAGCTCCAGCAGGATGGGGTGGCTGTATCCAGTCCACATACCCCCTATCTTAACTCCAGAGCTGGTTTAGTGCAAAAAAAAAAAATTGCCAAAACTTATGCTGAACATGACACACAAACAGTCAAACAAAACCATTTAACTTCACAGTTTCTATAGTAATTATGTTACGTAAGAGCAGATACAAAAATCTGGCAGAGGACGTAAACTGTAGACCTTTATGCTACATTCAGGATGATCTTCCGAAGTGTCATTCTCACAGAATACCCAATGCCAAAACTTCAGAAACATCCCAAGTTTTTCAAGCTCAGGTGAAGTACTAATCTAGGGAATAAGCCAGGAGAAAGATTTTTAAGGTAACATTTATAAATCTACAGTGCAACCAAGTGGACACATTTAGAAAGTACTTATCCATTAATTGGCTTGTCACAATAGTGATGTTTGTGCAAGAGATGCTGCCATGCTTCAATTACAGAGAGAAAACACAAACATACCAGATACATTTGGTAACAGCATGGTTTTGAATTTTCCTTTTCATACAGAAGACAGTTCAGCCATTGCTATTCTCCTTGTAAGAACAGTGCAAATACCTGATGTAAACAGGGAATCAGCCAGGGATATTTCTCTTAATGAATGCTGTGTGCAGATTAAGTCCAAACACTACCTTCAGACAACCTCCTAAAGGACCTGCATTAAGTCGGCAAGGTGGTTGCTATTCCCTCTGCAGGTTTTGCTGAGGGACACCTGAGATTGGATAGGGTTCTGAGGAGCCTGTTCTAGTGGGAGGTGTCCCTGCCCATGCAGGAGAGTTGGAACTCGATGATCTTTAAGGTCCCTTCCAAATCCAAACATTCTGTGATTTCCCAGTATTATCCTTAAGCACAGTTTAAAGCTGCTTGGTGAAACTGTTAAAAGTATCCTTCATTAAGATTTTTGTGGTGTACACTGACTCCAATTTCAATCATCCATTTTCAATACTGCATAATGGGAGTGAGTAAGGATGCAAGAATATAACCACTGTTATTGCAAAATAAATTTTTCTGCTGGCTTTCATAAGTATACAGCTGTATACTTTCCCCCTATTTAAATTAATTCACTTCCACAGTAGGTTACCCTAACAGCCAAAAAAACTTTACTTTCACACCGTAGCTTATTTGATGCCACCAACCATGTTCAGACAAGCCCTAAGGTAAATCTGACCCTTTGCTTTCTTATTCAGCATGCAAACCTTCTATAGCAGGCTTTTAAAAGTGGGAAGAAAATTACCTTTTGGAATAAATTCTCGTTCTAATTTGAGTGATCAAATTGCATCCACATGGAATTAATAACTGTTCCTTCAAAAAAAAGCAAGTTTTTTCCATTCCAAATTTTTGGAAGTTAAAAGAGAACTCAGACCTAAAGCAAGGAAGACAGGCAAAGCATTCCCCTTTTTCCCTTCTCCCTCCATCAGATCAGATGTTAATTGATTGCCCTTTTAATTAACAAGCACTGAGAATATGAAAATGAATGCTAAACCTCCAACATATAAAGTATCACACTTAAGAAGTGTGTCAAGGTTTGTACTACAGGATAAATGGCTTATCAGGATGAATCAGCGTGGAACAGTGGGGACATCCTGTGGCCACTTAGATTCTTTACACTGTGATGTTCCCATTACTATTTTTAAACCATTTTTTCAAACACTTTCGCAGATTAGATGCAAAGTCGCTTATCAATGTTAGAGGGCTTAGCTGACTTCCCACCTACCACTTTATGTAATCCCTTCTTAGCACTTGCTTTGCTGTACCTGGTTTCATTATCTTCTCTTCTTCTGAGTTATATAGTTTCCAAGTAAAAAAAATAAAATAAAATAAAAACAAATAAAATTGAGGAGCTCGAGCTGGTCTAGTTGACAACACTAACCCCTGACAGACATGTATGCAAGACAAAAATGACATTCTAATTTAATTTACTTAGATTTATACCAGTGTTCATAAAAGGCATGTATGCCTTACACTTAAGCATTCTGCCACTAGGAAAAATACCATTAAATACATTAAAAGCACCTACCAGTGTCATAAACTAAGCAATGACCAAAAAAAAAAAAAAAGGCCAGTAACTCTTGTTAATCTGAACCCAGTTCCCTTCATCCCCTTCCCTCCAAGGGAGGAACAATTTCAGGATAGATATGTGCGCAGACTGTGAGGTTGAATGCTCCTCGTGGACAACTCACTGCTCAAAACTTGCCCTGTTTTTACATTTACACAATGGAGTTCAGCTATAAAGCTCTAAGAAAAGGTCCCCCAACCAGTTAATTGGGCCGTTGTGACTTCACTAGTCAAGATCATTTCAACTTGCTCACTTCTGATCATGTTGACTTCAGCACTTAAAAAAACTCACAAAACAAACACACACAGACACACAAAAAAATCCCACTTCACTTACCATTTTTTTTTTGTGGTTTGTATGTGCACATTTTCTCAAGACAGGAAAAATGAAGGTTTTCTTTCAAAATTAAATCTTCAAGCGATTCACTGTCTCTACTTAAACTGCATACAGAGGCTGGGGATAGGCAGTGCCAAATCCCATCGCACATGTCCATGTGTTTCCACTAAAAGGCTCTGCAGTTTGCATGGCCCACAATTCGAGTCAATTTATCGTGGCATTCCAGATGGAAATGCAGCCATCTAGGACTTGCCCCAAGTGTGTTGCAGCTGCATAATCCACTTAGGAGGTCTGATCTTGAGCATATCTTCTCTAAAGCAAAACAAACACCCCATCCTTTCAAGCAAGATACTCATGTTTTCTTGCAAGAACAGACCCTGTTATTTACCAGTCAGAGGAGGTGTCAGCTCAAGCAACATGCTGCAGGAGAAACTGCACTCCACGCCTCTGGCAGTTCACTGGCACTACAAATCAAAACTCATCCAAGCACACTGAGGTGATAGAGCACTTCTCAGCTCCAAATACTATTGTTCACTAAATTGAATCCCTAAAATAATTACACTTAAACTAAACCAAAGTAGTCTAGATTATTCTCCACACTGAACAGTTTGATTAAGCTGTGCTCAGACTGCACAGGTAAATGTTGTACAGATGTTACAACCAAGGCAAAAAAATTCATTCTCCACCACCTGTGCAAAAGAAGAGTCCATAATGACACAAATTATCAACTCAGCCTAAGTCTGTTCCCACAAAATATGCCTCTCAGCTTCTCTCACACTTGTCATCTACAGCAGTATTATAAATTATCTATTTATTAATCTTGGAAGTATTTTTCCTGCATGCCCTTACTGAAGATTTTTTCATCTAAATATTCACACACAAAACACTTTCAGAAAGGATTTACCTATGGGCTGAACCTGAGTTTGCTCAAATTCTCTATGAAGTGGGCTTAGAACCACCTGTGTATGTGTACCTGCAACTATGCTTGCTCAGTCTGTGATCAGTTAACATTCCCATGTAACATTATTAAAATGACTTGTTTGTAGCTGTTCTGCCTATCCCCTTCCCAGGAAAAAAGTATGTACCTTTTGACAGTGCTGTTTCTCATGACATAGCTGTTAATGAAAAAAACACATATATCTGGAAACACAAAAGGTGATCAGAACAGCCTGAATGGCCCTACTTAAGCACTGGGTGGGATTTCACAGGCACAAAGGAGGAAAAAGAGACTGCTTGGGCACACTCTGCTTTATTGCTAAACCCCACATGCCACACCCAAGAGTACTGCTGCTCGACTGTCTTCACATTCAGCACACTTTCCTTCCCCTTTGCATCTGTAGCAACAATTAGACCCAAGAACATGCTGATATTACACTCACCCCAATGTATCAGGCTATGCACTTCCTCAATATAGGGAACAAATGAGAAACACCTGTGCTAAACAACATCCACTATTAAAAATCACAGGTTGTGCTCTAGTTTGCAAAAGTTACCACTGAGGAAAGGTGTTCAGCTGCCAGAGAATCTTCACTGAGGCCAAGACAGCTTAATAAACAATGCTGAAAGGGTGTTACAGAGCCCATGTCTCCTATCACACTTATTTAAGCTGTTTACCAGAAGAAAGTAAGAAAGGAAAACTCAGGGAGTCACGCAAGGGGGTATATTATTCCCGGAAGAGTTTTGTGATTTTTGGAATGAAGTAATCTGATGCACAGATGGATGAGACAATAAAGAGTTTTTAGAGAGGAAAATAATAACGCTGGATTCTGAAACTAAGCACAGCAGGTAGCAAGCTTGCAGATGGGTGTTGAAAAGACTCATACAATGTCATAAAAGCTGATACGCTTAATCCCTTAGAAAAGGAAGATTTAACTGTTACCTTTACTCCAAAGTGTAATACCAGATCTCATAGACACAATGCAAGAATAAACCCTCCTCGTGGGTTCATGTGGCACATGATTTAAAGCCCTTCTATTATGAAAACAAACGCTCTGGACTATACCATACATTGTATCACTGTAAATCCACTGGAAAGCATTTCCTACAGGCATGAAAAGAAACCTGCACTTGTTAACATGCTACTGCAGTAGAGACTACTGTCCAATTACTTTTTTGCAATATTATCCGAAATAACAGGCCCATTTCCCAAGACTCACACCACATTCCCAGTGAAATAAGTGAAATGGCTCAGACAGGTGTGGAGCATAATGGATAAAATAATATTAACAACTACAGCAGATTAAAAATTAATCTCTTAATGCTCAGTGTGGTTCCCTACAAGCCAAGCTTGAAATAAAACATCATGGAATAGCTTGCTCTATCAATGCCTCCATTAAATCTGTATTATATATAAAGACTGATAATGCCAGCTTTCAAGTGCTTTCACCTTTTCTCAGGTTAAGTCTGTTTTAGGAAGAAAATAATTTAAATAATAGTTAATAAAAAATAAAATAATACATACCAGACAGGAGTTACTGTAGCCATTTCTATGAGTCATATACAACTGGCCTGTTTAAAATAAATAAATAAATAAATAAATAAATAAATAAATAAATAAATAAAATTAATACTAACTGATCAGTGGGAGAAATTATGATTTTGAAGAATGGTGATCCTTTCTTGTGTTTGTACACACCATGTTTAGTACACCTGACAGACAAAATATGTCCACAGTCCTAGCAGCATGAGGATGCTCCTAAAACAAAACAGTCAACAACAAAGACAGCTCAATTCTTTTGCAGCCTTTGGCAATAAGTGCTGTACATTTATGTAAAACCTCATGATCAAAACTAAACTGCTCTGCAATTAGAAGGCAAGCACCTGTCTCTCAAGTGCAACCGAATTACTAACATCCATAAGAGACATGTTTTGCATCATCCAAACATTCCTTCTCACCTGGCATAAGCAATAACACATGCTCTATTACACCAAAACCAAGCAAGACTGCTGAGTTGTGATAGCAGGTACACACTCCCTCTCTTCTCTGAATTTTACCTCATGCCCCAGTCTCACTAGGTCCCTTCTAATTATCCATAGAGAAAACATTCACAATTCCCAAAGCGGAGACAAAAAAAAAGTTGAATTATTAACTTGATAGGAGAACACAAAACCACAAAAAAATGGGCCAGTCTAATGCCATATTTTTTTTTTAACTCCTCACTTATACAAAGACCGGTTCAAAGGAGTGTGTTTAAGATATTCATGGTAGTCGAGTTGTCTCTTAAATAGTACAACACTTCTTCCTTCCTTCTGCCTGGTGTCTTCCCTCCCTGCGTCATTACTTGTTCATCTTCACAGCCCCGAAACTCATGGCCTTATTTATACAAGTTGGTGTTTAAAACAACCACTTTACTCACAAGTTCAAATAAATGGGAAATAACGGAATCGGATCCACAAGGTCTTCCATACGAATACACACATAAGTAACACTGCAGTGATCATTCCAACATAGCCTCCACACAGGCAAAGCAAATTGCCAAAACAAAGCCCTAAGACTCTGGAGAAGCTACCACATAACAATTAACTTAAATTTGTGAGCCCTGTGCTAGCTTAAGAGGAACGGAAGGACTTGGGTAAGAAAGATGTGTTTGGCTTTGAAGTAAACAAAAGCATGCCCTGTTTGTAAATCACGATGCACATCATGGGGCTATATAGCGCTGGAGTATTTATTTTCATTTTTTAAATAAAGTTTTGCCACATAGCAAGGTAAATTTCCGAGACAGTCTTTTGCCTTAAGTCTTCAGAATGGGATAAGGCGCCACGTCCCGTCTCCTCTCTCGTTGCTGCTTGTTTTCCCTTTTCAAACCACCCCGCACGCTCCAAGGCGTGGCTGCC
>NW_009952974.1:11944037-11945542 GCF_000747805.2 Chaetura pelagica | reverse complement strand
AAATAAATAAATAAATAAATAAATAAATAAATAAATAAATAAATAAATAAATAAATAAATAAATAAATAAATAAATAAATAATTTAAATTAATACTAACTGATCAGTGGGAGAAATTATGATTTTGAAGAATGGTGATCCTTTCTTGTGTTTGTACACACCATGTTTAGTACACCTGACAGACAAAATATGTCCACAGTCCTAGCAGCATGAGGATGCTCCTAAAAAATAAATAAATAAATAAATAAATAATAAAAATTAATACTAACTGATCAGTGGGAGAAATTATGATTTTGAAGAATGGTGATCCTTTCTTGTGTTTGTACACACCATGTTTAGTACACCTGACAGACAAAATATGTCCACAGTCCTAGCAGCATGAGGATGCTCCTAAAACAAAACAGTCAACAACAAAGACAGCTCAATTCTTTTGCAGCCTTTGGCAATAAGTGCTGTACATTTATGTAAAACCTCATGATCAAAACTAAACTGCTCTGCAATTAGAAGGCAAGCACCTGTCTCTCAAGTGCAACCGAATTACTAACATCCATAAGAGACATGTTTTGCATCATCCAAACATTCCTTCTCACCTGGCATAAGCAATAACACATGCTCTATTACACCAAAACCAAGCAAGACTGCTGAGTTGTGATAGCAGGTACACACTCCCTCTCTTCTCTGAATTTTACCTCATGCCCCAGTCTCACTAGGTCCCTTCTAATTATCCATAGAGAAAACATTCACAATTCCCAAAGCGGAGACAAAAAAAAAGTTGAATTATTAACTTGATAGGAGAACACAAAACCACAAAAAAATGGGCCAGTCTAATGCCATATTTTTTTTTTAACTCCTCACTTATACAAAGACCGGTTCAAAGGAGTGTGTTTAAGATATTCATGGTAGTCGAGTTGTCTCTTAAATAGTACAACACTTCTTCCTTCCTTCTGCCTGGTGTCTTCCCTCCCTGCGTCATTACTTGTTCATCTTCACAGCCCCGAAACTCATGGCCTTATTTATACAAGTTGGTGTTTAAAACAACCACTTTACTCACAAGTTCAAATAAATGGGAAATAACGGAATCGGATCCACAAGGTGCACACACTGCAGTGATCATTCCAACATAGCCTCCACACAGGCAAAGCAAATTGCCAGAACAAAGCCCTAAGACTCTGGAGAAGCTACCACATAACAATTAACTTAAATTTGTGAGCCCTGTGCTAGCTTAAGAGGAACGGAAGGACTTGGGTAAGAAAGATGTGTTTGGCTTTGAAGTAAACAAAAGCATGCCCTGTTTGTAAATCACGATGCACATCATGGGGCTATATAGCGCTGGAGTATTTATTTTCATTTTTTAAATAAAGTTTTGCCACATAGCAAGGTAAATTTCCGAGACAGTCTTTTGCCTTAAGTCTTCAGAATGGGATAAGGCGCCACGTCCCGTCTCCTCTCTCGTTGCTGCTTGTTTTCCCTTTTCAAACCACCCCGCACGCTCCAAGCGTGGCTGCC
>NW_009952974.1:11940299-11940733 GCF_000747805.2 Chaetura pelagica | reverse complement strand
GGTCCCGGTGAAGAGGAACACCCCCCACCCCGTCGCGGCGGCAGCGGCAGGCCCCGTCTGCGCTCGGCCCCGCAGGATCTGCCCTCCCGCCCCCAGAAGAACCGCGCTGCGGAACAAGCACGCACCTCCCTCCCCTCCCTGCTTCCTCCTCCCCGGCTTTTTCAGCAAACCACCGGTGCGGAACTTTGGTTGACTTTATTTTTTATTCTTTAAAAGTTGATAGGTGCCTTTGCGGATGACCTCACTTTGATGTTGGGGCTTAAAAAAATAAAACGTTACAAAAAAATAAAAAATAATAATTTTTATATGTAGATTTAAAACAAGAGCCGCCCGTGTTCAAGTTACCCTTTTTAGCTGTGAATGAAACTGTCCAGCAAGGGGGACCAGCCACAGACGGCGGTGCCAGGGGGTCTCCCGCCCACGCGGGGCCTCCA
>NW_009952974.1:11939608-11940236 GCF_000747805.2 Chaetura pelagica | reverse complement strand
CGCCGGCGACTCCGCCACTGGTCCTTACCCTGCGCCATTTCATGTCTGGAGTCGTGGGAAAAATAAAAAGGGGGAGGGAGTGTGATTTTGGTTATTTATTATGGAAATCTTAAACTCTCTTTAATGTTTCTTTTACAATAAGCAGAGATTATTTAAATAAATTATTGTTTCCATGGTTCCCACTCTTGAGTTTCTTTGGGAATGAGGGAAGTTGGGTTGTTGATCGGGCTCCGGCACCTGCCGGGGGGGAGAACTGTCCCCTCCATCCCCTCTCCACTGCAACTGTTGCAGCAAGCCGGCAACCGCTCCCCTTCTCTCCATCTCCTTTCCCTGCCACTTTTCTCGGCGAGGCCATGAATCACTCAGCGCTCCCTGCAGTAACACAGAGTCGTCTCCTCCCGCCCCCCCTCCGCTTGCTGGCGCCAGCGACATTTCGCCCGGGACTGACTCCCGCCGTCTTACAGCCTCCTAGACAGGCCAGCGGCGTTTGGAGCAGGCCCGTGTCCAGGGACCGGGGTACGCCTGCAGCTGGTCCCCCGGCGCGGCCCTGCTCCGGAGGAACTTCGCCTCTGTCCCCGTCGGTGGCACCCAGACCAGCACCCTGCGTGGGAGGTGGTGGTAGGTGGCC
>NW_009952974.1:11937800-11938769 GCF_000747805.2 Chaetura pelagica | reverse complement strand
CAGCGTTTGGAGCGGGCCCGTGTCCAGGGACCGGGGTACGCCTGCAGCTGGTCCCCCGGCGCGGCCCTGCTCCGGAGGAACTTCGCCTCTGTCCCCGTCGGTGGCACCCAGACCAGTACCCTGCGTGGGAGGTGGTGGTGGTGGTCCCCGAGCCCCTCTGGGGCTGGAGGCATCGGCGGGACCTCTCCGGAATGTGTCCCTGGAGGGTTGCAGACCTCCAGGCTTCATCCCTCATAGCTGGAAACCCTCTGGCGTGTACCCCGCTAGAGCTGGATCCCTCCAGGCTGCACCCAATCCGAGTTGCACCTCTCTGGGGTGTATCCCTCGAGGGCTGCACCCCGCCAGGATGTAGCTCGCTGGGAGGCTCTGTTCCCCTCCCTGTACCCCACCAAGCTGAACCCCCTTATAGGCTGCACCCTTCCGGGCTGCCACCCATCTGGACATACCCGTCCCAGTGGTGTCCCTCCAAGCTGTGACCCTGAGGGGTGTAACCATCCGGGCTGCATCCCTGGGATCCTGGCGGCTGGAAGACATAAAAGGTTGAGAGAAGGGTGTCTGCCCTTTGTGGCCCCGAGGGCCCCGCCAGCCTGGGAGGACGTAGAAGGATCACTGCGGCGGGCTCCGTTGCAGACAAGATGATTAAGAAGCCCAGGCAAGCTCGCCTCGGGCAGGGAATAAACATCCCGGCCAAGAGTCTCCCGACAGGCCTTTGCATGAGGAGCCCGGGTGGGGCTGGGGAAGGCTGTGGGGGGCAGCCCCACAAAGGACACGCTGGAGTCGGGAGGCCGGAAGGGCGAATTGCTCCCGAGACCTTGGGGAAAGCTTCGGGGCGAGTAGAGGGGAAGCAGAGGGGCGAGGAAAGGGTGAGGAAAGGAGAAGGATGGGGGGATGTTGGAGGACGAGAGAGGCGGCTGCGAAGGATTCAAGAGGACGGAGCGGGAGGGACAAAGGGGGAAGCGGCAGCTGCCC
>NW_009952974.1:11936727-11937363 GCF_000747805.2 Chaetura pelagica | reverse complement strand
AGCGTGGGGGTCGTGGGGCAGGGCCCTCTTCGGCCAGGGGACGCTCCTCAGCCATCCGGGAACAGAGCACCCCGGGCCCCGGAACGGGGGAGACCGCGGGCCGCCCCTGTCAGCCTCCGCGCTTTGCTTCTCCTGTTTAGTTATTTATTATTTATTTATCAGTATTTATTTGCTGCCTACTAACAGCAACTCTCCCTGGGCTGTCTGCACCTGGTGTGTGCGGTGTGGGGGGGTTATTCGTGCTTCACCCCCGCAGCATCCCCGCAGCATCCCCGCAGCTCCCGGAGCCCTTCTAGGCTCTGGGTTCCGCGCGCTGCTCGCACGAGCTCGGGATGCGCCTCACACCGCGGCGGGGACGGCGACCGCAGGAGCGAGCACAGGCGCGCCGCACCTCCTCACGCACTGCAGATGCATACGCACAGATGTGTGTGTCTGACATGTTCTCTCAGGCTCTTTTCCTGACCGAGAGGATGGGGCAGGCAACGCTGAGAACCCTGTGCCCCCGCACACGGCGGCAGCTACTCCGAGCTCAGCCGCCCGGTCCGGGGAGGGAGGCGGGAACCTGTGCAGCCAAGGAGCCAGAGCTGCCCCTGGCTCCCCCCAGCATTCCGGGAAGGGGCTGGGCGGGGGGGGCGG
>NW_009952974.1:11933784-11935322 GCF_000747805.2 Chaetura pelagica | reverse complement strand
TCGGGGGGGACATGGCTCTTTTTCGGCGGCGGTGGCGGGAGCGGGTCCGGCGGCGCGGGGAGCAGAGCGGGCGGTGGCGGGGATTTCTTGTCCCCCTCTGTCAAACGAAAGGAGCAAGTTCGGAATGCAAGCGGGCTTGGGCTCTGATTTTTTATTTTTTTTTTTTTTCTAGTTCCAGGGGCCGCTCTGTGCTCTGCAATTAGATTGACACATAGACAACATCCCCAGCCATTCGAGGGGGTTCGCAGGAACACTCCAAAGATATTTTTTTCTTTTTTCTTTTTTCTTTTTTGGTGGAAGATATTAAAGAGGTATCTGTTGTTTGGCAATTTTGCTAAGTCTGTCTTCATTACTTCAACATTGTGCATTTGCTAATTTGGAAGCCCCTTCCTATTGACAGCTCTGCTCCATACACCTGCAAGCAATTTGCAGAGCTCCAATATAGGAGAATTGCAGAGATGGCAGCTCGCACCTATTTTATTTTTTTTTTTCTTCGCTTTTCTCAATGCACAGCAAATTTGGCTTTCAGTGCGTTATCTCTTTTGTTAATGCAAAAAGATTCCCTGGGCGAAAAAATTGCTCATAATTACCAGAGAGATGGGGAAACTGCATTAGAATAAATAAACCTGAAATTACTGTAATTATGTTGTGTTTGATGGGCTCGGCTTGTAATCAAGAAGAGAATACAGTGAAATGATGCTGACCCTCTTGGGTTTGCAGCTGTACGCGCACTTTGGGGTCTTTTTTTTTTTTTTTTTTTCAGAAAAGAGTCATTTTGATCATCATTAAGCTGTGTGTAACCTATTTCAGAAGTGTTTGAAAATGAGGGGCAGGTTGGTTTTTTTTTTCTCCAACAAGGACAAAAAAATATATATCCTAAAATCACATTTTGCCATTTACAGGCTCATCCATAAGGTTGTGTTTGCGGGGTGACAATTGTTAAAGGTATAATATTCGAAATCAGGACTTAATAATTGTAATGAGGTATTGTTTCAATATAAGCACCTTTGGATTATTCATAGTTTAATTAATATCCTCATTATGAAAATCTTCGAATCAGATATTTGATTAACTACTTGTCAGCAACAAGGCAGAATTAATTAGGCCTGTATTTAGATTAACATTTTCAAATGTACAATTTTAATAGACTCTAACTCAAGACCGCCTCGCAGAGAGAAAACTAATAATTTCTCTATTTGAACTGTTAGCAAGACGTTATTGACATAGAAGAAGCTAAAATATCTGTAAAGCGCTTGACCACCCCGTTCCTGTCCGGTCAAAGGCGTTTGATCTCTGGCTGCAGCCACCGCGGGCGCGGCGCGGGTCCCGGAGCACCGCGGGGCCGCGCAGCCGCCCGGGGCTTTGGGCTGCTGCGGACCGGGCTCGGGCTGTGGCACCGCGGGAGTCACAGAGCTGGAAGGATTTTCTGGGCTGGACCCAGCACCCCCAGGGGTGTTCCGGGGCGCGCAGCGTGTGCGCGCCTGGGGGCACAGCGCGCTGCCGCGCATCGGCTGCGTGCCTGTCTGGGGAGCGGGTGC
>NW_009952974.1:11930147-11933306 GCF_000747805.2 Chaetura pelagica | reverse complement strand
GGCCTCCGCGTCCCCCGCCCCGCTGTCCCGCACCGTGCGCTGCCCTGGCCCGGGCCAGGCTCCCGGCCGCGGTACGAGACAGGGAGCACGCGTCTCTCTTTCTCCAAACCATAATTTTACTGTCTCAAAGAAACTTCATAACTTATGTACAAAGATTTGTTTGGTTTTTTTGTTTTGTTTTGTTTTGTTTTCTTTCCTTCCCCAGATACAAAGCAATAAGTTAACATTCTCAATATAAAACTAAACTTTGACATATAGAACACTAAACACAGCCGAGCTCAGTTTATCACATCTTCCGAATTTCACAAGTAAAATGTCAAGATCTCAGTACACAAAGCATCATGTTTTACAGCCACACGAAACAGAACGGAAATAATAATAATAATAATAATAATAAAAAAAAGGCTAAACAGCAAAGAGCTCAGCAGCTGCTGCAATGACACTTCAAAGTACCAAACAATGTGCGTTTATTTCCTTTGTTAAATACGCGAGAAATGCAAATAATTCGGACCATTAATTTCTCCACGCCAACGAAGTATAAAAGTTACTGTAAAAGCTAAAAATCGCATCCTTCTCTTGTGGTGATTTACGGGGGGTCGGGGGGGTGGGGGATGGTGTGTGGGTTTGTTTGAAGTAAACTCTGCGTCCGAGCAGTGCACTCAGCAAGCCGAATTGTCCGTTTGTTTCCAGCACTCTCATAGTGGTAATTTAAGTCAATAAATAACCCCCCTGTCTTCCTCTTTTAACAACAACAAAAAAATATACAGATGAGTAGTGAAAGGTACAGAAAATGTCGAGGGAAAGAAGCTCTGGAAATTGTACAGCTTTCTTCCCCCTCGCAATCGAAGAGACGCTCAGATCGGGGTAGTAAATAAATGACCTACATTTCAACAGACACAGACAGACAGACAGGACACAGAGGGCTTCCCCCCCACAAACATCTTTTTCTGATTGTCCCACAAAGCCGCGGCCGGCGCTCGCTCTGCTCCCAGGCTGTTGTGCGGTGCTCGGGGCCGCTCCGTCATCTGTCAGCGGTGGGAACCGGCCCGCATCACATCTGTGCTCTCCTGCACCGAGCTGCGGTGCAGCGTCCTAATGGCTGGATGGGCAAGAGACCTCCTGTTTGTTTGTTTGCTTAGGTTTCTTTTGTGGTTTTTGCCCTCTCTCTCTTTCTCCCTCTTTTTTTTTTTTTTTTTTTTTTTTAAGTAATACCACAAATAATTTCTATTCTGTTAGAAGAATTAATATTTTAACAAAAAAACCCCAAACACTATCACCAACCAGTCAGATCTACACATTAGAATGAATTTGCAGGGAAAAACTAAAGCAATCAGTGGCCTGATCAGCACTGTACCCAAATGTCTACCATCGACCATTTTCAGCTGCTCCTCACTGTGCCAAGAAATTTTTTTAACCCTAATTTCACAAAAGTATGGTGAGATTATGTTCATTTTTAATTCCTGTGGGCAAAACATAGCAGGTTATGCATTTTTACCTTCTATATACTTGTTATTATTTTTACATCATTTCACAATGCAGTAATGTCACAAAATGTTTTATTACTCTCATTCTAACAAAAGAAGACTTGGAAAATTGTTATTTCATATTGAATGAAAAAAATATTATTTTCCTAGACTCAAGGGGGACTGGGGTTGTGTTTATTGCATTTTTTAAAATTAGTTTGGCATTTCCTTAATAATCAGCTTAATTTTTATAATGTAAAAGTTAATACTAAAATACTAAATGTAAAATTCTATGTTTTAGAAAAAACGTATTTTTCAATACAAATTGAATCTTGAAAATGGCAGTATTTCTTGCACAATAAAAACCTGATATTTTGGTCAACTTTACACTTCCATTTATCAAAGAATGACACAGCAACTAGATGGTACAGTCACTGACTCTCCAAAAATATAAGTTTTATACAACTCCATGTAGAGAGTGCTGGCTGTTTCAGCTCAGCTCCGGGACGGGGCGAGCGTGGCTCCGGGCCCGGTTGCCCAAGGCTGTGACCCGTCTGCATCACGCGTGGAGGCTACCACGCCGGCGCTGGGGACAGGGAGAGGACATGGGAGAGGGGCCGGCTCAGTCGAAGCTGTACCTGGGTCTGGGTGAGTCCCAGAGATGCTGCGAGCTCAGCTCTTTCAGGAAGAGCCAGGTACTGAGTTTGCTGGAACCTCCTGTTCAAAGCTTGTAGCTGCAAACTGGAATAAATAGTCCTGGGTTTGCGGATTTTTTTCCCTTTTCCATTAAAGCGAACTTCCCCTCCTTCTACCACAGTGCTTTTCTCCGATTCGGCCCCTACAAACCACAAACGATGCAGAATAAATAATAATAATAATGATAGCAACGATAGTAATAATAGCAGTAACAGCAACCGCAATAGTAACAATAACAGCAGCAACATCAACAGTAACAATAATGAGGAGGAAGAAAGTGAGGCTCGAGTAACGCTAACAAAGGCTCCGGGAGATGATGGCAGCCCAGGCTTCTTCCAAGAGAAAGTTTGCTATTTTTACAGGCTGCAGTTTAGGTTTAATTACCCTTAATTGCATACATTGTTTATAGCGCTACGCAATAAATAATTACGAAGACTAATACGTGCACATCTGGGTTGATTTCTTTTCCAGCCGGGCATTGTGTGCTCTGTGTACTGCTCCCCTGTGATCCTCAGCCTCTCCTGACTAATATTTAGTAATTTAATTTAATTTTTCCCCCCCAATAAATTATTATTTTTTTTAAATTCAAGCACCCTCCCTTGAGACATTTGCTGGCTGGGCGGCCCAAACTCCATAAAGACAGCCTTCCCTGAGACGGGGCTATTTAGACTCTCTGGCATGGTAGTCATGGTCATTTCTTGTCGCTTGGTCTGTGTGTGTGTTCTCTCTTCAGCTTGCCTTTTTGGGGTCTGTTGTGTTTCTCAGGACAGGAAAGAACCCAATTTAAGCGGAACAGGGGTTTTCACTTTCCATTCATAAGAAAATGGAGTTTGTCTCTTTGAAAAGTCTAAGCATGATGCTGTAGATCTACACAAACTCGCCTAAAAGCTTTGACTCAGCCAAGTCTATGAATATTCATGAGCTGGCGGAGCTGATTGGTCCGTCGTCTTGCATAATCGCTTTGGATTGGTCCGAGGCGCTCGAGGCTCGCCCGGACCCG
>NW_009952974.1:11928706-11929609 GCF_000747805.2 Chaetura pelagica | reverse complement strand
AAAGTGCGCGGCCGCCGCCGGGCCAGCCGCGTACACTCCGCGGGAGCGCAGGGGCTTCGGCCCTCGGGTCCCAGCGCCTGCTGCACCTTCGGAGCGCGCCGAGCGCGATTGCTTTTATCGTTCTTACAGGGGAAATAACTCTAACAAACCAACACCGAACGAAACCAAAATCGCTCTGAATGGGTCAAACGGCGCATTTGAGCTTAAAATGCAAACTTCCGCGTGCGTGAGCGGTAAATGAGGTGGGACTTAGGAGATCCTCCCCAGAAAGCCCACGATGAATCCCAAATTACTTTGTTAGATAATTAGAAAGTGTTGATAATTATTTCTTTCATAATTCAGCGGTATGACTATAACAGGAAAATGATCTTGTGAAAGTTCACACGTGCAGATGTATTAGTTACTGATTCATTTGATTAAATGCTAGTCTCAAGTGCTCTGATCCACAGCTGAAGGCGGCCCCATTAGCATAACACTGATGTTTAATTTTCATACGCATAATTAGCCATATATTTAACACTAATAGCAACACGCAGCCTTTCAGCATTAAACAGCCTGGAATTTGATCTGGCCTGGGCTGAACTTTCCCGGTTACACCTAGGCTGTCGAGGGTGCGCAGTTATCACGGCACCACATCTGTGTAATCAAGCCCATTTTGGCAAAGGGAGAACACTAATAAAAGTGAACATTCAAAGCAAATTGCGGCGCTGATATCGTTAGCGGTATTAATGCAGGCCCGTCTCCCCCCGCCGCCGCCGGCGGGGTCGGGGCTCGTTACCCCAGCGCTACCGGGCACCCTGGCAGCGCCCGCACGGTGTTCAGGCTCCGTCGGTCCTTGAAGCAGCCAGGCGACTGATCACGGTGCAAAGCTGACAAGAACGAGCCCCTCTATTCCTGTTTTTG
>NW_009952974.1:11924780-11927974 GCF_000747805.2 Chaetura pelagica | reverse complement strand
GCTGCCAGCAGCTCTCTTACACCGGTCTGCGGAGGTATGTGTGGGGATTTCCCTGCTCCAGGCTGCCCCGTGCCTGCCTCACTCCACGCCGCGCTGAGCGCGGGACGGGAGGCGGCGGGGATGGGACCGGGAGCAGCCGTTCCCTGCTCCCGCTATTCTCGCTCAGCACCTGCGGGGCCGTCCAGGGGCTCCCGGCGCGGCCCAACCCCCCGGGACGCGCCTCTGCTGTGTCCTTGGGGAGCGCGGGACCCCGGCTGCCCCCAGAGCCCCCCGGAGTGGGCGGGGAAGGCAGAGCGGAGGGGCTTTAGGAAACAAAATATATCCCGTCTCCGGGCAGTGGCTGGGTGTGCCTCGCCTATCGCGGCCGCAGCACGTTGTTGAACCTCTGTGTCTTTATAAACTTGTTGGCTCCATCGTTTGCTTTTACAGGTTTTAAGGCCTTTCAAGCTCCTCTCGGGGAGGACGGAGCTGAGCGGTTGCCCCGCGGTGTTCGCCGTGTTCTGGGGGGGTCCTGCTTTTTGAAAGTATGCTGTTAGAAACTATTAGAGCTGACAGCTCGCTGTACTCCAATGAAAACAAACAGCAGAGTAAAGCTGTAAGAAAGCGGCTTACTTCTGCCCCGGACCACTGAAGGGGCCGGTGCTGAGCAGCACCAGCCGCCAGCCCTCGGCACAGGACGGCATCTGCCTGCAATTAAGGGCGAGTTACTTGTACCAAAACTGCACTGCTGCTGCTGTAGGTCTGGGGCACTTCTGGATGTCACTCGCTTATCTCCAAGGCCATCCTGTATATCTCAGGACTGGGTACTGCTCCAATAGTCTCTAAATACCAAGACCAGACCCGGCTGGCCCGACGGGGCAGTGAACAACTGGCTAATTGCAAATCAAAGCCTCCACCCCCTGCAGGCCCGGGACAGGACCTCAGCGACCGCGGGGCCAAGTGGGACCCGCAGCTCATGAGGACCATCAGCTCCACACCATAGACAGGAGCCGGGACACATCCTCCAGACCACAAACTTCTCTGTTAAATGTTTGAAATGCTTTTCTCTTAACTAATGTGGGCACTGCTGAGCAGTGATCACACCAAACTGGCTAATTCTTCAAGCAGGAAAACTTTTTATGTCCAGAGAAGCATGCTTTAAATCTAATTTTTAATCACTTTTTGTGCTGTGCAAAGAGAAATTAGCTGAGGCAGGAAAGGGGAGCGCTGCTGGTACAACTGTGGGGGAAGAGGCTGCTGTCTCTGCCTGGCACCCCACCCAAGGGAAACTTTTTACCATCTTAGCAGAAGTCCCAGCCTAGGCAACAAAAAGGTGCCAATTGCAGTGAAGACAAATTTACTCCACAGCTCAGTTATAAAGGGAAAATACTGTGTTCTTCTGTCCTCTCAGTTTTACTGAGGCAGTGTCATCTGACAGGTGTTTGTCCTGCACAGGATCTGGAAATAGAGGGGACCTGCTCTTTGTCCCTTACATCAAATAACCCAAACTCTGCACTTGCAGGCTGTGTGTGGCTGCTTCCAGGGTCACAAACAAGCCAAGGGACTTTTATTAAATACTCACCAAGTAAAACACAGAAAGGACTATGTTCAGAGCTGACCCCTCAAGCTGCTTTTTCTGCCCCTTGCAGCAACTTATGCAGCACCAATTCCCCACAGACATTACAGAAACCTCTTCTCTGTCCTGAGTAAAGCTGGAAATACCAGAAGCACAGCGAGTCCCTCCACTCCTTGGTCCATCTTTAGGTTTCTTCCACCAGTTTAGAGAGGACTTCTGCTCCCTCTGAGGTAATCACAATGGTGTGTTCAAATTGCGCTGATCTGAAATGCACATTTTGCAGTTATTAGGGGGCAAATGCATCCACCACATCCGTAAAAATCACCTGTTTGCTTGTTTTGTTTTGGTTTGTTTTTTTGCCTGTCAGTGATCAGTTCCACGGCTTAGCAAAGATCAAAAAAATAAAATCAGACACCTTTTATTGTCTACAGAAACTGCAGTCCATTTATCCTTCAGAATGTGGAATTCAGGGGATCCTTCCATTATTATAGGCTCTGCAACAAGAAGAACAAAATGTTTTCTAAAGTTAGTTGCACTTGAGACTGCGAAGCAAGCAAGCAAGAGGAGTGTCCCAGCAGTTAGTTCCCCTTCTGCACAGGTCCAGTCCTCTCTGGGCTGACACTCCCTTGCAACACTAAAACGTGAACTAAAGAGGAAGACGAAATACCAAGGTAGGAAGTTGCCCACTCCTCTTTTGTAAAAGTGGGGAATTTTAATCAAGCTTTAATTAAGATCCTGTGGATAATAACCAAAGCACTAACCACACTTAAAAACAGCAGATAGTTTTAAATACTTGAATTTTAAAAACAGGCTTAAAATGTTCATTAAATCAGCAAAACAACAATTTTCTTCTTTCCCTCTAATTGCTGTGCCATTTAGCCACACAGTGAGAAAGAGGGCTTTTCCCCCAACAGCTCTCCATGACTGGTATTTAGCACGTTCAGGCTGGGGGGCGAGGCTCTGACTGGCTCCCGGCGCTGCAGCCCCCAGACCCACAGAGCAGCTCTGGCAGGCAGCGAATGACGTAAGAGCCACCGGGCAGCTCGCTAGTCAAACCGCGGCTTCGGGGGCCCAATCGCATCCTTCTCATCCACAGCCCAAGTGTGCCAGTTTGCCAAAAATGTGCGTGAAAATATGTCATTTAATAAGGTTTATAAGAAACATTTCATTTTCTAAATCTTGTAATTTGGAAGCTACTTCACTCGATTGGCTCCTTAATGAGCTTTTTAAAAATGTTGTTTTAATCTGGTTCTTAAGGGGTCAGTGTCTCAGACATCCCCGTATCTACAACGGGTATTTCTCTATCCCAATAAAGAAATGGTACGGATCTGGGCTTTTCTGTGTGTGCTTTTTAACAGAAAACAACAGCAGAGAGTTACTAACCTATTGTGAATGCCATTCCTTCTTCCATTAACAAATCACTGTCATTGGCTACAAAAGAAAATAAGAACGTGTTTACGGCTGTTGGGGATTTTTTTTTTTTTTAAAGTAAATGCAACCAACATTTGCCTTTAAACCCCGTTTTGGCTCGCAGGTACCGTGCGTGCCGGCCCCCCGTGGACCGGAGCACCCGCCGAAAGCGATCCCACCCCGGCCGCGACGGGACCGCCCCGACGGCGGATCGGTTTCTGGGCGGGCC
>NW_009952974.1:11923388-11924421 GCF_000747805.2 Chaetura pelagica | reverse complement strand
AAAAGAAGCGCGGGCTCCGCCCGCCAGCCGGGACCGGCAGTGCGCGGGGCTGTGGAGGGCTCTGCCCGCTTTGCCCCCCTCCCGCGGAGGCCGCGCGGGGGAGCCGGGGCCGCTTACCGTGGTGCCACACCTCGGGGTGCCCGTGGAAGTACGACCCAATGCCGTGGCCCAGGAAGAAGGGGCAGACCTGGAAGCCGCCCCGCTCTGCTATGTAGCTGTGGGGCAAAGAGGATACCTTGAGGGAACACGCTTCGACCACCCTGTCCACCAGTCGGCCCCAGCCCCGGCCCCTGCCACCGCATAAGTACGGGCAGTGGCACCACCCGGCTCCTGCAAACTCTCACCTCCACCACTCACCGGATCACCACTTCGTGCCTGCTCTGAAATACAGCAGCCACCAGAGCTAGCATTGGTGAGACATTGTTAGGTTTCAGAGCTAACCTACCTACCAGCAGAGACTGGTAGCTCCCGTGCCAGCTCTGCTGTCTCTGCAAGGTGGCAGGCAGCATGTTGTCTCCCTGTCATGACCTTATCCATGAGCCCACTGTGAACTCATTTTATCATAGGACAGCAACATGGCAGTCAAGTCATGCAGTTGAGGTCCTAGCATATCATCAAACTGCAACCTTTGCCAAGTTCTCCCTGGCAGCAGAGTTGGTGCTGGGCTGTGCACCCATCACCTGCACCAGGCCCTCTGCAGGAGAAGGGCGTCTTGCTTTTGACAGGGAGTCAAGAGTCCTACCACCTCTCTTTCAAAATACTGCAAACATTAAATACCAAAATGTATTACAACTCCAGCAATTCTGTCCATGCTAATCAACAATGTATTTCTAATGAACCTGTCACCACAGTGTGCAAAACCAAATCATAACAACATTTCAGTTCTACCTGGGCCATCTGTTCTGTCCTGCATGGTCTGCCTCAGGGACGGGGTTGTTAGAGACACCTGCCTGTGTTAGATACTCCTGCATGTAGGAACACAGCCCAGCACAGATCCCTCCCTACCCATGGAGGGAAAGGTAAGTCCTATCCT
>NW_009952974.1:11911775-11923139 GCF_000747805.2 Chaetura pelagica | reverse complement strand
TTGCTGTCCTCTGGCTGCTGGGCCCCCCTGTGCCCACAGGCTTCACTCTGAGGCTCTGCCCTCATTTGAGCAGTGGTGGAGGCAGTGGTGCAGGTGGTGACTTGAGGCAGCTTAGCCAGGAGAGCTGCCCACATCTGAAACGGAAATGTATGGAGATTTTGAGCGATCAGGAGATGGATTTAAAATGACAAGGAAGTTACCCCTGTCCCTGCATGCCCTCCCCACACTATTTCTAAAAAGAAACAGGAGCAAAGCAGGAAGGTACTTTAGCCTGAAAAGATTTCAACTACAACATTAAAAGCTTCATTTATTTGTTTTAAATTGAGCTAGGCACTTAAAAACTTCAGGTTTGCCTATATTTACACCCTAGCAAAAGCCTTCTCAGAGTTGGACTACAGGTGGCAAAGCAGGAAAGTCAAGAAACTCAAATAAAAGTGTAAACTCTCACATAAATTAAAGCATGTTAAATCCCATGGGGAGGCCCTTACTCAGGTGCAAATTTGCCTCAGTTGCTGTGCAGTAATCCCTTTGCACACCAAGCTTCACAGACCCTGCAGTGCTCACTCCAGTGCCCGTGGGTCACTGTCCCAGAATGTAAGGAACCAGAGAATCATAGGACTATTCAGATTAGAAAAGACCCTTGGGATCACCAAGTCCAACCATCATCCCTACTCTACAAAATTCTCCCCATTGCCTCCACTGTGGTGCTCCACCACAGTGAAATGCCAGTCAGAGAGAAGCCAGGTCACTGGTTAATAATGCTGCAGCGTTCTGACCTTAGGAGCGCATTTTAACAGTATTTATATATTACCTTTTACCTACCCATTGCCCTGCTAAAAAAAAGACTCAACACATCACTTTCAGTAACTCTGGAGAAAAATGGATATTTCAAGTTTGGCTGCCCCCAAACTCCAAAGTACTGGCAAAGAGGGCTAGAAGTCGGGCTTCATTTGGTTGTATTCAAAGTCCAGGTGTTTACCTTATACATTGTTAATCTGGAAAAATAATGAATTTTTATGCAGTGAAAAGTCCTTCTAGCAATGGGAAAGACTTTCTCCCATGTCTTTCTATCATATCAGCCGTGTCTGGGTTAAAGACTGAGCCCACTGCCTATGACGATGCTCCATGAGGAGTTAGAAAGCCAGGTTACTCAGAAACACACAAAACAAACCAGAAGATCTCCAGTGACCAAGCCCAGAGCAACATAGATAATGATTCCCATATGGGTGAAGCGATTCTCTGAAAAGAGATGCAAGAAGCCATCCATGCAACATGTAATAAGCTTTTCTTCCACCTTCTTCTGCAAGTTTTTTTGCAAAAGACTGAACAATCTCACTGAGTATTCACAGTATCCCTGGCCACTGAAAGAGTAGGGTCATTTTTTGAGATGTTTTGTATTGCTACAGGATTTCTCCCAAATGCACCTTCTGTAGTAAGGCATAAAGCTTTTTCTTGGTGCAGCTATTATTCTTCTGAGCACCACAGCCACATCCTCTCCTGTGGGCAGGGGAAGCTCTCATGCCAGCACTCAGCCTGTGCCCAGGAGGGTGGCAGCAGCAGCAGCTGTGCTGGGTGTCGGGCACATGAGAGCCAGAGCAGAAAAAAGGCAGTGTTAAGACAATACTCCATTCTTATGCAGTCAAAGAAGTGGTTCTCATTTATATTAGTGGTGAATTCTGCCAATTTCTTGCCCAAAAGCTTGAAACTAACTCTGTTGGCACTAGTTCTTCAGTAGTTACTGTGATCAAAATAGGCATCTTGGAGCTCACTGGGCTTTGCAATCTGCACTGACTGGCACCAGTGCCCCCCTCTTTCCCACTTAATAAGGTTTACATACAGAGCTTGTGTATTCTTTACATAAAATGTAATGTGGCCAATGAATCTGAAGTGACACAGAGAAAGTCTGTGGCGAAAATATACTGCAGCGATGAAACCCAGCCATGTTCACCCTGGTTTTAGTATTTCCATGTGCTTCAGAAGCACCTTACGCCGAATTTCAGAACTTACAGCTTTACTCTGGAGTATTTAAAACACCCTAGTGAGCTTTTTCATCTTTGTGGAGTTAAGAGTAGAACCTCCAGCATGAAAAAAGAAAGCTACTAACCCCAGCTACAACTTGCAAAGGTAATCCTGTAAACATACAACTACATGTTGGCTGTAAATGCTGGCAGGGAGAACTTTGAAACAGCTCTGAGTTGAAGAGTTGATCTTCTTCAGTCTCTCCAGCCTCCAGGATTCCCAGACTATGGAATCCGATAAAAAAATTAGGATGCCATGAAGAGGAGCATTTTTGCTCAAGTTTGCCATTTGCTGCTGACAACAGCTCAACATTTTGGTCTCCCTGACTCATTTCCCAGCTCAGGATCTGTCAGCAGTGGCCCTTCTCAGCTTTCCCTGTAAGGCAGCCAGCTCAGGATCTGTCAGCAGTGGCCCTTCTTCTCAGCTTTCCCTGTAAGGCAACCTTACAAAAGTGCAGCCCCAGCTCCATGCGCTGCTCATTCTGGACAGGCAGCTTAAATCAGACAGCTGGAGGAGCCCCTATTGCAAGCAGGGAAGTAGTGAAGGTGGGAGGCAGGAGCCAGCACAGCTGAGCTGGGCTGCCTGGCATCTGCCATGGGAAAGGAGAGCTGCACTGCTGGGTGGATGTGCCAGCCCAACAGCCCCCTTGGCCAAGAAACATGCCCCAGCCAAACCACTTCCAGAGCAGAGGCTGGGGCAGCAGAGCCACACTGCACCACCAGTGTCAAGAAAGAAAAAAAAAAAAGATTCTTCAGAATAATCAGTCAGAAACATCCATTGACAACATTTATCATCACACCTGTTATTCTTTGAGCCATATTGCATGCTTGGACAGAGGTGAGTTGGGCAGGACTAAAAGCATAATAATGTAATGAGCCCAATACTTATGTTTTAGTGCCATATGTTCCAGCTCAGTGGCTGTTGAGTCAAGGGTACCTGCAGTGCTCCTCCTCCTTTGCAGAAGGCAAGGTGTCTGGCATCAGGATGGACCAGCAGAGGCACATCACTGAGGACCAGGTTGTCCACCTAAACCCATACACAGAGCCTCTAGTATGGTGGCATCATGCTTCTGGGAGTGGACATAGAAGAGCTGAGTGTCCATTCCCTCCTGAGCATCCTCTCCCCATGATGACAGACAACAGTTAACTCTCTGAAAGGAGGGATGAGCGTGGAGACACACTGCTGTCCTGCCAGCAGCCCAACATGGAAACTGCCACAAAGCAGCAACAGACAGGACTGATGCTCTACAAAGCTCTCCCTGATACTCTGGAGCCTCTCCTGAAAGGAGCTTTTGGATGAATGGGGATAAATCCCTCCCACTAAGAAGCTGAAAAGCAGGTTAAAAGAATTTCCTTAGGGGGCTGGCCCTGTGCAGATAGCCTCTGGGAGCATCTATGGGATAACAGGCATCCCAGCTCCAGGAGAAAAAACATCCAGTCTTAGGAGTAGAACTTCTCACTCCGCCCCCCACCTTGTTTTGTTTGTTTTTTGTTTGTTTGTTTGTTTTTGTTTTGTTTGTTTTTGTTTTGTTCTTTTCTGTAAGGGGGAACCTCAAAACCTGCATTTTCTTTTTACCAAATGTAATAAATTATTTCTCAAGGCAGGTCTGGTCCAGTATTCTGAGCCCTTACTGAAGAAAAAAAATGAAACAAACCCCATTTTCAGCATTGGCAGCAACTGTCTCTCTGGGCTCTTGGTGGCACAAGGGAAGGATTTGGTTGACGAGACAAGATGGCACAGACTGCTTCACTACCTAGCTAAGCACCCCAGTGACCTCATCCCAGCTAGGGATGCCTTCCCTGCAGTGCCAGCTTTTCTCCCCAGAGATGAAACTTTATCAACAGTGGTCTTGCAGAGCAGCATGACACAACTGGCTGAAGTTGTTAAACAAATCTGTCTTGCACTTCTGAGCAGCAAACACACTTGGGAAACACTAAAAGCAGTAACAGATCTACAACTGTTTTCTTTTTTAGGTGTTGGTATGAATGTTTTTTTTTTTGTTTGTATGTTTTTTTTAATTAGAAGTAATCATGTTTTCCTTAGATCCAGTGTTAACAAAATGACCACTGAGTGGCACAGCATCAGGCTGAAGTAGATTTGCTAGTGATAAAAATACCTATTTTCAATAGTACCATATTATCTAATTTGAGAAATTACAAAATTATACTGGGAAAATATTGAAGTATTTTTCTCTTAAATAGTAATCCTAGACTGAGGGAATGTGCAAGTTCTGGGATTCCCTATAATGACAATAAATGTTGAGGTATAATTAGTAATACTTTTGAAAGCCAACAATTGTTTTTTTGAAAGAAAGGTACATTTTAGTTCCAAACTGGAACACAAATTACTGTATTTTTCTTACAATAGTGCTGAACTTTTATTTGAGGTTCTCTGTTTCTGAAAGCAGACATGATGGATTGAAATAAAAGATAATTTATTGCAATGCTTACTTTCAAGTGCAGAGAGAAGCAGTGTAATTGTAATTTACAGTAGCTGTCAAGGAAAATCTATCACAGATGACATTAAAATGACTTATTTTGCCTGAGCTACTTATTGTTTAAATGTGCATAATGTGATAGAAACAGATTTTTAAAAAAATCTGCTTTATATTGTTCTAAATTAATATCAAAACATATACTTATGAGTTAAACATTTTAAACCATTTATTAATACTTTCATCACTACTATTTTTTTCCTAGCAGTTGGAAATTAATTTAACAATATAATATTTATGTTTTTTAGCTCTCTATATTAATCCTACTTCTGTGTCCCTAAACTTACTGTCTAAAAAGTAGATTTCAAATTAGATTTGTTTCTTTCTGAGGGAGAAGTGTCAGAAATTGTAGAAGGAAATGGAACATAGTGCCCAATTCTGTTTTGACTGCAGCTGACCAACAGTTTTGCCACCCCTTTCAAGAACAGGTTAGCAAATATTCAAATTTTTTTAAGCAAAGTACTCACAAATCCATGCAATCTTTTATTTGCAACTTATAGCTGATGGGAGAAGGAACTACCATCCATTAAATACTGTGTCAACTATCAAGCTTCCATAGCAAAGACCATGTTAGAATACTGAATGCAAACTTACCTCTGTGATATAATTATTCCCAAACCTCTTGTAGAAATATTCTGATTATTTGTGCCTAAGATACATTCTGCATATCACTTGAGCACCTTTATAGAAACACTGATGAAAGAAACACACTTCCATTCTGATGGGCCTAAGTGTTTTCAGCTTGTAGGTGCATGTTCTCAGGTATTTGTATCTAACTCTTTAGAAATGCAAGGTTTTGATGGATGGATGGGGATGGATATGTCTGTCTGCATGCAAATGTCAAACGATGAACAACCAGAATCACAGAGCTTCACCAAACCAAGGAAATTTTTCAGCAGAGGCAGCATTACAAGTAGTTCTAAACAAATCAGCACATTTAAATTGTCAACACGATGAAATCTTGAGAAATAAAGTTAATGACCTGATTTTTCACTATTTTATATGTAGTTTTGAACAGCCACTAGCTTTGATTAATATGCTGTTCAAAGGGGGCACTGACTATATATTTACACTTTGCAAGTAAACTGACCTCCGTATCAACGCAGCAAAAATCCAATGTCACATTCAAACCTATTATTTTTCTTCTTCTTTTTTCTTTTATTATTATTATTTTTTTATACAGCTAGAATTAATGTAGTGAATCTGTAATGAAATGCATTATCCTGCATGGAGATTTATCAGATTTTCCAATTGAATGCCATGCTTTGCTAGCACTAGCTGGAGTTCACCTGCATGTTGGTGTGGCGTGTGGCTCTTTTTTGTAAAGAGTTAAGTTGAACACAGAAAGAGGGAACAAAGGTCAGCACCCAGCCGCCACTTGAATGTGAGATTTTTCTTTTTATTCCCCTTGATGTATACTAGGCTCTGTGTTATTAGTCTTAATGATGGAAAATTGTAGTGTTGATACAAATCTTTTTTTCAAAGTAGTAGGCGGGAGCTCCATTTGTTAGTAAGTTTTTTTGTGACTAAAAGCCACGGACAGTACATTTATGTAGCAGTAAAAGGCCTAGATGCTCTTTCCATAGCAGAGCTAATTATTCCTACTGTGACCTTACTGATCTACCCTGTTCCTAGTACATCTCATCTGCACGCCTGTTCCTCTGTGTAGATGGTGTCAGAGAATATGAAAAACCCTATAATGAAACCATTTTCATGATGGAGAAAGGCTACTGGAGTTGCACTTGCTACAAAGAGGCTCAATTATATGAGTAATTGTGATAATTTTCTACATTCATAGCCTTCAATGGGGAAAAAAGAATGAGAGCCACAAAGGAAAATTACTTTAACAAGAAAGTACAGAGAGTAAAAATGGAAGAAGAGACAAAAAAGGGGAAAAAATAACCAGAAAAAAAGTTTAAAAAATAGATCTGGAGGGAGGAATAGCAAGACAGGGAGAACAACAGAAATGCTCAAAAAGCCTATGTGCAGCTGTGTTGCACAATTAAATTGAATTTTTTTTTCTGCAGTTGATGAATGTGACTACCGCAAATGTGCCTCTGTAGTTAGCTATCATTTGTTGTTCCGTGACAGGAAAAGGATAATTACCTCTCAGAGAGAATCAAAGGCTGACATGCCCTTTAGACACAGCCATGAATGCAGAGCTCGATAGAATGCTTGAATAAGAATCCAGTGTTCTGTGCCCCCTTCTACTCAAGAATAAATTTTGTTAAAATGCAAGAGCACCACCAGTAAATTTGTTGAACCCTAGGTGTTCAAAAATATGAGGTGCATCTATCGACTCATCCCATTTGCAAAAATAAAACTACATTTTGAATTCACTTCTATTATATTCATGGACAGTAAGATAGTGAGATATGCATTAAATTTCTTTTCCCAGTAGGGGTCTGATTCAACATTTCCTATGAAAGAACAGAAAGACACTATCTTTTTTCTCCGGGCTAGTTAGCCTATAATTTAAAACTGTCAAAAACACAATTTTATACAAAGTCTTCAATAAAAGCTTCTCAGATATAACCCAAAGAGGCTTTACTAAAGTTTGATTCAGACTCTGTTACAATATTTTTAAAGCTCTAAATACATCTAACTGATATTTTGCCGTTCGCTTTTTTCCTTAAAGTATTTGAAGATTTACAAAGAAAAAAAAGCAGCATCCTTTCAAGGTGACTAAGCCTTGCAGCTTTTAAGTAATCAGAATGTATTCACTAGTATGTTGGGACCATTAATAGTCCAGAGAAGTATTGCTTAATGAAATGGATATATGTCTAGGTTTTCTTTTTTTGGCAAACATTTAAAAATAATCCATAGGTACCTTTGAAAAACTGCCTGCAAAAAAGAAGTCATGACTGCATTTATGTGAAGGCTAGAAGAGATGCAAAATAGGGAAAAATTTCTGGATGTGAGATCTTTTTTTTCCTGTGACGTTAGCATGCACTGCTCTTTGTAAGATCAGAAGCTCTCCAGTCAAATAATTTTGTACATTTAAGCAGAAGCTTATTTATGTTGACTAATACCTTTGTAACATTCGTTATTGCTGTATAAAGAAAACAATGTTTTCTAACCTTCTTACATTGTTAGACAGATGTGGTATAGTTCCACACACAAATAAAAAAAAAACCAAAACCCCACAGCAAATTACATGTTAATTTAAATCTACCTTAGGAATATCTTTGACTCCTTCTGCAGTTATCTTTGCTAACCCTAGTGTAATTCACTTAAAAAAAACATAATAAATCTTTTACCCAAGGAAAAACATTATAGCTTGGCAGTTCACATACTGATATCAGACTGAAATGATGGTTTTGAATCATAAAACATGTCATCAGCTTTATACCAAACCACCAATAACCTTTGTCCCACTTGCCAGCCCTCCCTTTACTTGTCAATGTAAGGCTTACCTGATTGTGTTTCCAATTACAGAGAAGGGAGCCCCTGGTCTGCAAGCTGCAATTGCTTCATCTCTACATTTCCTGGCAACCTCCACTAACTTTTGACCAGACTTATCCACATTGCCCACCAAAAAGGTTTCAGAAGTGTCACCATGGTAGCCATTGTAATACGCCTAAACATATGCAGAAACGTAAAGAGATTTTATTGTTTTACATCCAGAAAGAGATTGCCTCCTCAATTAAACCTGTTCTTTCCAGGAATGAGTTATGTATTGCAACAGACAGACCACAGGTAAGCTGCACTTGCAAGAATGAGACTGGAAAACCAAAACATTGCAGAAAGAGAGAGAAAAAAAGAAGGAAAACTGGGAGCTGCCGGGTGCCCACCTGCCCCAAAAAAAAAAAAAGCATGAAAGAATGCCAGGTGTGCAAGGATTCTCAATTAAAAATTCAAAAGCAAAAGTTGTGCCTCTCTGCCCAGCAGTGCCCCAGATGATGACACTGCTCAGCCATAGGGTAGCATGCGAGAAGATGGGCTGGGGCCATGCATGGGCTGAAGGGGGCCCTGGGAGCTGCCGGGTGCCCACCTGCCCCCCCGGGGGCCAGGGACCTGCTGGCACCCCATGGGGACTGGGTGTTAATCCCTGGTGCTGACTGTGGGAGCTGGAAGACCCATCAGCACCTGGCAGGGAGACGCGTGCCCCTGCAGCCAGCACCCCTCAGCGGGTGAGAGGGGTACCCCACTGCCAACACCCAGAGGGAGCCCCATGGACAGCATGGAACAAATCCACCGCCCCAGCTGCATGTTTTCTTTAATCTAATTTTTAAACTGCAACGTGGCATTAGCATTGGGTTTTATTTCTGATTTCCAGAGATTAATTTTAAAAGAGAATAAACATACTGTTCTGGCACCACGAAGTTTCGTGTGCTGAAAACATGGCACCCTGTTGAATTAATTACATACTATGGTGTTTTGTTTGGTGGTTGTTTTTTTTTTTTTTTACATGCCATAGGTTTTAAACCTCCGTTCACCAGAAATTCTCTGCCAGGTACAGGAAAGTCTGACTCATTAAAATGCGGTTTGCAGCTCTGTAGAATGGCAGGCAGGCACATGATTGTGAGACAAAGCCAAATTTCCCTACAGAAAGACAAATTACAATGGTGCACAGTTTTGATCTTCTAAAATGTTTTCACCCCCAACAGTGAGCAACCATCCTTCTAGGACTCATAACTCACCAAGCTCAAAGCACTGAACTTTTGCCACCGGCCAGCTATTTCTGAAAGACAGACTCACATTCTTTTTGGTTGATTCCAAATGAAAAAATAGCCAAATCAACCTGGCTACAGACAGTTTATCCCAAGGCCAGGTTTGTGTTTGGGCTGAGATGTGAAGAAAACACAGGCAGTTATGAGTGAGGGACATTTTAAAGAAAGGTGAATGCCAGCAAGGGTCCAACCATGCTGCCACCACTATGGTGAAAAGCTACTGCAATCCCCTGCAATCTACACCTTCCTCTGCCAGTTCAGACTGTCACTGGATTTTATTATTATTTTTTTAATATTAATTTGATGCCCATTGGACAGGTTTTAATCTAGCTAGCTCATATTTAAACTGAACTACTTAATTTTTAGCTCTAGCAAGTACAACACACAAACCCCCAGCATTAAACATCATAATCCTGGAAAAGCAAATACCGATTTAAAACACAGGCAAGCTTAAAAAAATGTAATATTTTCTGCAGCCCATCAACTGCAATTACCTATTTTTGACATTGATAAGCTACAACCACGGCAATTATAACACACTAATTCCTTAAAAGTCAATGAAAGAACCAAGCTATAAGAAATGTTAACCTGGTAATGGTGGCCTGAAAACTGCCCTATGCTGAGGATTCAGTGATGAGTAATGCTTTTGTTTCCACACGAAAAAACATTTTAAAAACTGCATGATTCAAGCCAATAAAATATGTGTTTAATCTATGAAATTCTACCATCTTAATTGTGCAAAAATGGATTTTTTCTTCAAATAATGTGTACATAGTGTGAAATGTTTACACCAGAATATTATTTAATAATTTTCTAGAACCCATAAACAACTATAAACAATTTGTTGCAAAATATTTACTTTGATTTTTATTCTGTCCACCTGTAAAACATCTCGATTTTGCTCATTGAAGATAAGATAAAATAAAATATAATTAACAATGCTGCAAAATAGTATTTTTTCCTCAGATATTTTGGAACTGAGTTATTATCAAACACAGCACAGTTCAGTTTTAAATGCTAAAAAATCTTTATAAAGATAATCAGCAATTGCCATCCTTGCAGGAATCTTCATATTCACATAAACATCAAGATTTATTTAATTTTATGAGGGTAAACAGAAAACAAATTAAACTATATCTTCAAAAAGACCCCTATAATTTGGTCTGACATTATTTGTAAAGCAGAGTGGACAAAATGTAAAAATGTTCAGTTTAAATATAAATTATATGTGATATGAGCCTACACTTTTTTTTTTAATTAAAGAGTCATTATTATCCCAAAAGATTAAAAAAAAATCAAATAAAAATTACAAAGAAGCCAGATGTTAAATCCTTTGCTGTTGCAAACAGATTTAACCTAATAAAATGAGCAAAGCTACATCAGTTCACACAAGTAAAAATTTAGGCCAAAAATATACTTTAAAAATGATAAATTACACTGTGTAAACCAAATACTCAGAATTCTACAACTGTTAAGTATGGAGATGGCATGAATTCAGTAAGACTGAAAAAAAAACCCAGTTCTGGATCACATGTAAGTATACCATGGGAAAAAGGTCACTGACCCTAATTTTAGTAGAAAAAACATTTTAGGAAGCTTGAATCTCATGCTCAGACGTAGGTCTGCTAGAGATTCCTTCCCTTCAGTCGGTATGAAATTTGGGCCCATGGAAAATAATCTCAAGTTACAGAGAGTTTCTTTAATGATTAAAAAAGCTTATTTTTATGAGATGTTACTCCCTTGTATGTGATATGTTATTGCAAAATAATAGTTGGATTCAAAAGACATCTGTGCTCATATTAGAAATAAACTGCACTTTGGGAAAATAAAAACAAGCACAGTAAAAAGAAAAAAAAGCTTCTGCACGAGACTATTTTTTCCCCCTAAATGAAATGAGAATTAGGTTTCCAGTTTCTGTACTTGCTCCTAAGAAAATCCAGGCAGTGTTTATTTAAATAGCTATAATTGACCATTCTCTGGAAATATTAAGTCATAGTTATATCACACTATTTCTGTTTATGTGCAAAACGTTCAGGGCTTTTATACCAGAAATGGAATACAACACTACCTTCAGGGATTTTAATAAATGTAGGGAACACTGCTAGCAAAAGAGTTGCTGTCCAAATAGACTGACATACACAGGCCAATGTAGCCTCTAATGACAGAGTAAGATAATGA
>NW_009952974.1:11891967-11911636 GCF_000747805.2 Chaetura pelagica | reverse complement strand
AGGAAGAGGAAGATCAATCTTGGCAGAGTGAAGGAAAAATGCTGGCTTTCTTCATGTTAGCTCATCTCATACATATCTATCTTCAGCTGCTGCCCAGTACTGTGGTGCTCTGCATTAACTACACAGTGGATCAATAACAATTACACCTTCTCAAAAACATGACACATAGCAGGATTGGGTTGACATTTCACTTAGGCCAACATTGATCTCAGTGCATCTGATTCCAGTCCTAAATTCAAGTCAGGCCTGGGTCTAGCTGGAATAAACACACAGTTAAAAACAAAAAAGGAAACCAGCTGCTAGTGCCTCGGCTCAGAAGTAAACAGCACATCCATCTGTGCATCCCCCATCTCCAATCCACTATTCTTCCTGTTGCTACTAGTGATTCTAAAGTTGATCAAAGACTATTTTTTATATGAATTACTCACCGTGACATCAATGTTGATAATATCTCCATCCTGAAGAGGTCGACTGAAACATAAACACCAAAAAAATAAAAACAATGGTGACAGACAGTTCCCAACAAAGGGAATATAAGAATAAACACCTAATGGTACATACATAAAAAATCAGGGGGTAGGTATTTGATTATGGAGGAAGGCACAGGCAAACAGAAAAAAAACATTTTTAATGTTCAGCTCTATTTAGAGAACAAATGTAGCTGAATATAAAATAATGAGAAACAACTACCAGAAAAACAAATAAACATCTGAAAAATCTACCACTATATTTATTCCTTTTCTCTCACTAGGGTTCATATTTTACTTTGTGAGTAGCTGAATGCATTGCAAATAAAAATAAAAAAACCCTGCATAAATTAAAATCTATTTACTCCTTACCTTATACTTACTTTCCTGGAGGAAAAAAAAAATAATCAGACTGTACTGTTGATTTTTTTCCCACACACTAAACTAAAGGCATTATGCTTTTTTTTTTTTCAAGTATCTGGACAAACAGGGTAATATTTTTTTTTCTACTTCACATACATTTCTATAACATCTATCAGTATATTGTGGTAACATGATATCCATCTGTTATAGGTTCACATATGACAGTTAGTTAAGCTGAAGTATGTTCAATATTAATCATGATTTATGAATTTCAGTTTAACATTTTCATTCCCGGTGGTAAAATGTATATTATTGGGGAAATACCTGTCAGGAATACCATGACATACCACGTTGTTTACAGAAGTACAAACAGATTTTGGAAAACCTCCATAGCCCAGAGGTGACGGATAGGCATTCTGTCTGATTATTTCATGATGAACAATGGAATCTATTTCTTCAGTTGTCATGCCAACCTAAAATATCAAACACAATATTCTATTAAAAAAAACAAAGATAGTTTCTCATATTTACTAAATGTGATTGCAGCCAAGAGTTTAAATTAAATTTTGGATGTTTCAAATATGCTGCTTTGATATAAAACACTAAACTGTCAAATATACTCTATTGGTATATTGGACTTAAAAAAAAAAAAAAAAAAGAGAAAAAGGTTTTAAATAAAGCATGCAGTAGAAACAAGCACTCAAAGGTTCCTAGAAAACCTAAAGTACTGTCTACTTCCTTGCCATTCTTTTTTCCTCTTTTGCTTTCTCAAATACACCAGTTTTCCATGGCATCTTGTTTCAGTAGCTGCTATGGAAATGTCTGGTTTCAATATTTTCAGTATGTTAAAACACATTACTTTCCCTTTTTACTTGTAAAAGAAAGGAACTTAATTCTTGTAACTGCCCAGTATATTTATCACAATACACCTGTGATTCACTCATGCATTTTATGAAGTTGTTTTCCAAGTGTTCTTTAATTTTAGAAAATATTTAAATATTTGGCTTTATATCTTGAGGCTACTTTACTTAAAGTTGTCATAGCCTAGATTTTCAGTGAATCTGTAAGTGCTCATCCATCATTTTTAGAAATCTTAAGTTTTTGTGCTTGATGTTTTCTAGATTAATCTCTTTCTTGTGATTTTATATATTAGAAAACAAACCAACAGCCGTTTTCTGAGTATCCACGGAGTAGAAAACACATACACTTAAAACAACATTCTTCTTGCTTTCCTGGTGGATCAACTCTGTCTCTGGAATAGTTAGAGCTGAAATTTGAAATTTGGTTGGGAAAGCTCCCTCATTGAAAAAAGTGCCTTTGAGGGCTCCTCTGCAAATTTATTTTGATTTGGATGAGTTTTGAGCCTTTGAAAATCATACTTCATACACATACACTACAGCTGCTGTGACTTTGGAAGACTTTTTAGTAACATGTGGAATATAGGTAGGCCATGGTGCAGGAACCATACTTATCCATATATTGAAATATTCAGTGATCATGCACAGTGGATACAACCAAGTGCACTTGTCTACTGTGCTGAGGATAGAATCATGTCTATTTGGTCAGCATGCATCTTGTTCATCATGAAAACTTGGCTGGGCAGATGAGGAGCAATGAACCCCCTCAAGAGCAGGATTTGGGGTTACTGTGCAACCCCCCAGAGAAGCAGCCATTGCAGCATCTGTGCTGGGATGGCAGCCACAGCCCTGACACATTGCACTGGATACTGCAGCCATGGGTTCTGGATGCACACAGGTTTGTTGCTTCTGCCGGCGCTTGCTCATCTCTCATCTACAGCCTGCAGACAAACTGAGCCACCATGTACCAGGCTGGGCCCTGTCTGACACTGCTCTGCTCAATGAATTTGATGTGGCTTTTGCACACTCAGCAGACAGATCTGTGCTCTCTGCATGGCAGGCTGACATGCTGTGAAAACTTCTGCTTTTAACAATATCTGCTTTACTTTTAAAGAAGATTTTGCTAGCTGGGCAATGTTAGGGGGGCACCAACCACACACCTCATCCCTTATTTGGGACAGGGCAGTGTGATGGTATCTAAAAAAAATGTTTCCATGCCACAGAATTTGCTGTTTTATTCCCAAATCTTTCCCTCAAAACCAGTAAATGCTGTCATATATAATATTATGTTGTATTTTTAAGTGCCATGGGCAGTAAATGGTAGCATCAAATGGCACTCAGCCTAAACTTTGTCCCTCTGCTTCCATGCATTGTAACACATCTCTGTTATACTGGGGGATGTTACTGCCCTTGGCTGCAGCACAGGTGAGAGCTAGTTTGGAGGGCTGTGTGCAAGGGGGGTTTGATAAGACAACAGGAATAGGTGGAGGGATGGGGCTTTTCAGGTAAAATAGGAAATCAGAGTTTACCTTATGAGAAAAGCCTAAAAGAGCTCATTTTGTTTACTCTGGTGCACTGAAAGCTATAATAACTCTTACTTATTGTGTGAAGGGGACAGACTCAAGGAAGAGCAGGAAGCTGTTTTAAGAGTGGTGTTGGCAGAAGAACAAATGGGTATAAACTGGCCATGCACGGTGTCAGACTGGAAAGCAGAAGATGCTCCCTGTGGATGAGGGAGGGTTGTGGAGCATCCTCCCAGTCAAGGTAGTCCTAGCCAAACACTTACTGGTGTAAAATAGAGCTCACCCCCTGTCTGTGGCTGACCTGAGCAGTGGTCTTGGCACTGTAACTCAACTCCCACCTCCCTCCCAGCCCACAGCTCCCAGTAAAGTCATTCTTACCTTATACACCTTGTTCAACAATGTTATTTATATATACACAGTATTTTGCTATTATGTATGGTTTGCCATATACTATGAACTGCATCATAAGCTACACTGTGCTGCATATGTATGTATTTTACACATGATAACAATGAAAGAGTATTAGTGAAAAACTGTTCTCATTCATAACCTATATCGCACCCTCATCCTTCAGAAACATTTATATGCCCTTACTGTTACATGAGTAAGTTTTGCTGTCCCAGGAATAATTGCACATGAAGAAGTTAAACTCGCACAAGCACAGTTAACATGCACAAGAAGTTAAATATGGACTTCCATCCCTGGAAGTGTTCAACAGCAGGCTGCATGGGGCTTGGAGGTGTCCCTTCCCACGGAGGAGAGTTAGAACTAGATGACCTTTGAGGTGCCTTCCAACCCAAACCATTGTGTGATTCTACGATTTGTAAGATTAAGGCTTCAGGCACTTTTGTTATTGGCCATGCCACCTCCAAAATTAAACCCCTGGGAAAGTGTGATGGTAGCTGAAAGAAAAATGCATGGTAAACTGATGATTTTTCCCCTTTTAAGTCAATGGCATTGACCTACAGTCCCCATCTATCTCTGCATCTCATAGCCACTCAAACCATTTTACCCTATCCAGGATGCCATTACATGAAATACCAAGGCAAGGCTAAAAAAGCACTCCTTCATCTGCAAAACCTTGTAGCAGGCTCCTCCCAGCACATTTTAACTTGGGAGGCATCCCAAAAGCATTCTGTAGAAACATTACTGGAAAACATGAGGCTTTACTATCTGGAAAACTGTGTGGGATTTGGCAGCTTTTTTTTCCAACAGCAGCTTTAAGACCTGTGTCACATCAGACCCTGTGGGACAGCAAGGGGGTGAAGAATGATTAGGAATGCAGAAGACAGCCCAGCCCTTTGGACTTGCCTGCATGCAGGGTCAGAAAGAAGCATGCATGAGGAATATTGTACATAAAATTCAAGGAAAAGAAGTAGTGTGGGCCTTATGGGAAACTCATGTGATTTAACATGATCCAAACAGAGGGCGATGACAGATTGAGCCAGCAACTCACTGTAAGTACTACATAGGTGCAAAATACAGAATAATCAGGCATATCACAGACTGAATAAGAAGTTAATAAATCCTTCTTTTTTCAGTATCTAACTTAAAGTTGGGAAAGTAACATTAAGGAAAGTGACAAAAACAAAAGTAGAAAAAACCCCCACAAATAAGTGAAAGCATAAAAGACATCCAGTCAGTTATGGGACTTCTGTAATTATTACCTTTAAGCCCTTTCCAGCCAGAAGCAGGACATGACGGGCCAATTGACAAGCTTGACGAAGCCCTTGAATCTGATCTTCATTCTTAATTTCTATGTCGTCTCCCCAGTCTGGTACAATGCCTGTCGTCACATAGTCTGGCTTCTTTATGTGCTTGGAGAAAAAGGATTGAAAATGAAGATCAGAAAACTGAGCATGACAATGGGATCATTTTCTCAGATACTGCCTCCTGCTTCATGGCAGCTTGCCCTTTCTGTCGTAGTATCGACCTTCCTAAGCCATCAGGGCAAACCCTCAAGGCTGCCTCAGTGTTTCTTCCACTGCCCTTTTGAACTTAACATTGCCTGTTACTATTGACTTATACACTCTGTTAACCTTCCAGTGCTGCAACCCCAGATACTGCAGCTGATTGCTACCACAGTCACAAGTTTGGAAAGAGAGACTTAAAAACTCTTAATTTTCTTTTGCAGAGTGGCATGTTTTCTGCAAAAGGTAGCTAAATACTGGAGCTGATGGGATATACATGCAGAATTAGGCTCAAAAATAAAACTGATAAAATCCTTAGTTTCTTGCTCAGACAAAACTCCTGTGAACTTCCATGAGATTGTTGTTTTACTAAGAACCTTAGGATTTAAGTGTTTTAATTTAGAGTTCTTACTTATTAATCTAGTCCATGTGCTGCCCATCTACAACACTATGTAAGGGTATCTCAATTGCTGTGTCAAGTTTTTTTTGCAAACAGTTCTCAGCCCTCATACTGAGGTGAAATTTCACTTATAATTTTTTTAAAATCCACAATAATTTATTGACAAATGTATAGACACAACAAACTAATAACAGTAAAATCTTGCACAGAGACGGAAATGTATTTTTTCTCAGAGGGTCCTGGACTGTCTCACTGGCTGGGGAAGGGTCCTTTAGACCACCATGATTCTCTGCCATGTTGGTCATGGGGCAAGTTTTGCACTGACTTCACAAAATACAGAATCAAGGTGGCAGGCAAAAAACAAAGTGGGCACTGGGGATCTACACAACAAAACCACACAACAGCAAGGTGTTGGAATAAAGAAGAGCAGCGCAATCAATTAGTTCTAGTAAGACTTTATATAGGAAGACTATTGGTAATTCATTTCTACTCTGATAGGAAGCCAAACTATCCTTAGTGGATTAATGTCAACAGAATTTCAGACTTGGCTTAGCAGCCCTAACAAACACCCTATTACAGTAGTTTGGGACTTAATTTAGAAGAAAGAAAAAATAAATTACTATATTAGCAACTCCATACACAGCAGTACAGTTGCCTTCCCCTTGGAGGGTACTTTTCTAATAAATGCGGAGACCTGACCTGGCTGACCTGTAAGATCTGTTAAGGGAGACATCCAAAGCAGTGTACATACAAGTCTATGTATACAGTTTCACACAAACATCTTGAAAAAATCCCATATAGTTTTCATGTGATTTCTGGTATACTCTGTACAAAGTACTAACTCCACCCTCAAGCTGTCAAGAGTAGAAGAACTGGACTGATTTTTAGGCAGCCTAAGAACTCTTATCTGTAAAGACAATTTTTCAGTGTGACAATGCATTTCTCTCTCTTTATCCTAAAAGAAACATCTAAATACAGAAAAAAAAAAAAAAGGTTTGTAAGTTCTACAATTTTTAAGCCTTTGAAAATACATAGAGTGTAAGCCAATGTTCTCCCTGCACACAGAGCTCCCACAGCCTCTTAGGTGTAAGAGCCCTACATCCAGCATCCTTATCAGTTTTCCTATCTATCAATTTTTTAGTATTTCTGTCCTGTGAAAATACTCTCTATTTTGCAGAAGAAAATTATAATAAAATTAAAAGTAAAATTAAGCAAGTACTAATACACATCCTGAAAAGCACTGTTTAGAACAGGCACTTTGGTTTTCTTTTGGTGGAAGGAAAGATACTAAAGAGTTAATCAGTATGCTAGAATTAAATGGAAGAAGAAAAAAAAGAAAAAAAGAAAAAAGGAAACCAGAAGTGGAACACATGTTAAAACTGCATGAAAAAGTTCCTTTTGGCTCTAAAGTAAATAAAAGTGTATGTTGCAAGGAAAAAGCCACTCCGCCACTTAGGCACAGTGGAGATGAGTTTAGAAAGCGCAGTAGTGTTGCAAGGCAGCTACCAGCAAGCATTGTATGTTTGCTTCCTAAATCTGACACAACCAATTAGCAAAACCTTCAGCAAAATATAAACGGTTTTGTAATTAGCTTGCTAGGGACTTTGACAGAAAAGGACTCAGATGATCATGAATGATCATGATCACTGACTTTTGGTCGGACCATATAAAATTGTCCAAAACGAGAAAATGGATGCAGAAGTGTTAAGTGTTGACAAATTATTATAATATTGCAGGTTGATACTACCATAACTGAACAAGCCCCAGGTTTAAACTCCCTAATAACTAGACATGCCACTGTGTTTAACATGGTAGGCATTTGAAAACTTCTCTCACCAGCACTCCTATTTCAAATAATAGACAAACAACAGGATGGCGATCCAAGCCCTCAGCTGTCTGACAACGAATGCACTCAATCCTGCCTGCAGTCAAACTCTGTACTGCCTGAAGAACAGATGAGCTAATAGAAATTGTAGTACCTCAGGAACTGGCTGAGCTGAAGAAACGGTGGCAGGCCAAACGACACTATAAGCTGCATTTCTTTGCCCCTGAAAATAGAAGCATCTTCGCTGATGATTGCTTGAGTGCCTGTGCAGGTAGATGGGACTGCATGAAGAAAAGATGACACGGCAGCCAGGCACAGAACCTGTTAACAGATAAGTTAAAAATTATTAATATGTTTTACTACTACCCCATTACAAAATGAAAAGTATGCAAAAAGAAGGGTATTATGTAAAACAAACCACAGAACTCAAGTAGTAGACAAGAGTACTTAAAATTGTTCAAATTTTGTACTGGTAAAGAAAGTCCATTAACACTGACAAGCAATGAGAACAAAAAAAACCTGCAAAAACATTTATTTGAAGCTTTGCAAAGTACCAGATCTGTTTTGGTTCAATGCATTAAAAAGTAGTATGGGTAAATTCCCCAGAGCTTACAGCCAGGAGCGATGCTCCAGTGGGCCCCTGCTTGAAGCAATTTGCATGGCTAGAAGCTGCACTGTTCAAGGCTTGGGGAAACAGTGAATGACAGCAAGCAAAGAGGAGAGAAAAAATACTTAATGTTGATTTCAGACAATATTTTCACCTGTGTTTTTGCAGAATTGGTCACAGATTTGAGCACAACCAAGTTAATGCTGCTGTTGTCATGTGCACCAAAACACAAAGAATGGGGTTCAATTTGTCCTGCCTAGCAGGGCAACAGAACAAACTTCAAGTGATAATTTTAATCTTGGCCAAAGAAAACTGAAGGGTTTAATATTTGTAATTCACTTGGAATACACAAATCAGCTTTCCACTTAATTCACATAGGAATTTTGCATGACAATTCATTAGAGTATTTGTTGCTCAAACTTAGTTGTTGGGCGATGACATATTTTGCCCTCCCCACCTCTCCAAAAAAAAAAAAAAAAGAAAAAATGGGTGAAAAATGGCACTGAGGTCCAAAGGTTGTCAGACAATAAACAGACAATAAACCCAAAATATCACAAAAGATGATGCTAGCAACAAAACCTGGAAACAGACTAAATTCGTAAGGATTATTGACACTGCTCAATTAAATTACAATTAAACATAGTGCATATTCCCATTACACAAACATTCTACAACCTAAACAGAGGGGATTTCTGAAACATAATTGTTAATCTGCTTCTGAAAAATGTCATATGTATACAAACACAAGAGCAATCTTTTGTGTCAAGTAACCCATAAAAATAATTACTCTTTAGTAAAAAGGAAGTGTTTTCACATAAACAGAAGCTACTGAACATTTTTATGTAACAGAAATTAAGAAATAAATCTACTACTTATTTTGTAACTATGTAAAAATTATTTCTTTTTTTTAGAAGAAGAGTTTCTTACATATTTTGTATGTTTTTATTTTATTGTACAATCCTTCCTTTCCTTTGGATGCATTTATCATACCCAGATGCAGAAATTATCCTTCCACATGCACACTTGGTTTTATAGACAGCTCTTTTACAGCATTTCATGATACACAGGAGATTTGAGTTTCTATGAGCCCTAAACCCCAGACTGAATGGAACAGTTGCATGGAGTTTGCTTTAGAAGTGTCCTCAGCACTCCTTGCACACTGATCAGTGCTATATTTAGTTACCAATATCTGAAAGGCTGTAGAGATTTTTAATCAATACAAGTAAATTTTCACTGTTTTTTAAAATTGTTTTTAAGTAACAAGGCAGAGTTGGAGAGCAAGGCTCAGATCAAGCTTTCAGTATAACCTCGGTATCCCCATGGAATTGCTTGCTTCAAGAGGTAAGAGAGTACCTCCATGGAAGTGAAGCTGCCCAGTTAAAAGAGGATTGGTTTGGTGGAATTTTAATTGTGATTTAGCCAACCAACTCAAAACTGCTTTTCTAGGGTCTCCTTTGCAAGAAAAAAATAATTGTCCAACTAACTAAATAAATAAATCTAGGACATCTACAATGCACAATGTGTAAGTGCCTCCAAAGACCCCAAAGCATCCTACAAACTCTCTGGCTGGTTTGCACCCATTGCTGGAAGCTGGAAGAACAGAATTTACTGAGGCAGCAACTTTTGGGCCACTGGAAGCAGCAACCAATCTGCCAGCAGAAGCTAAGGTGGCTCTTTTACTCACTGCAGTAGAAGTACCTTATTATTGCTGCAGCTGAAGGTATCATAAATATACTGAAAACCCACACTCACTGATGCGGTCAGATAAAGTACACGTGGCCATCAATATGTGAACAGGTATTTTAAATGCTCTCCTTGATGCATGGCATGCTGCCTGGGCACCTTGTCTACTCTGTAAAAGTTTAATTGGGCAGAAAAGGTGCAAGTATGCTTGTCAGTTACTTGACAGTAAAACTCCAAATGTCCCAAATGCAGACTCTTAGATACATTAAAACACAATCAGATTAAATCCCACATTCAGAAGGGATACCTTTTTATTTGGAATAAAATTTTTATCCCTGTTTCTCCCAAAGATACACTACTAATGTCACAAGATAACAGGATAATAAGGTACTGCAGTCTGTTTTGATTCTACTAACTACTCATTATAAACCAGACACACACAAAAATACCTTCTTGAACAGGTGAAGTGTGACAACCAAATAAATATCACCACAGTATATGACCCTTAAAATACATCCCAAGAATTATAAACACAGGACAACTAAACCTTATTTTTTTAAACATAAAAACTTAAACCAGAAAACATTCTCCTACAAAGTAAAAATAAAATTAAATAAAATGGCATTAAAATATAATTAAGTTACTGTTTTATAAAGAAAATCTGGACTCCATCCACACACTTCCTTCCTTAAGAAGGCCTTCCTAATGTCTCCACAGCTCCTTTTAGTTTTTAAGCTCCCACATTCACAGCTAATTCGATATAGCAACATCATCAATCACTTGAGACAAGAACAACTGGCTGTGCTCTCCAAGTCTGGGTCAGACATTCCCTCCTCCCCATCCCTTACACCTATCAAAGCTTTTCTCAGTGCCTCATTTACTTCTGCAGCACTGGCGCTCAAGCACATCTTTTTTGCTAAGCTTCCTGTGTATATTAATTACAGTAAGATAGTTCATAAATGTGGGATTTTTGCAGCTTCCAGTGGAAACTCCATCCATTGGAAAGAGCCCAGAGTTTGAAGCAGGTAGCCTCGCAACACGCCAGCACAGCGAGGATGCAAAGTTGACCCTTTACACATCTCTCCCCCAACAGTAAGGCTGTGTCACTTGCCTCAAGTAACAGAGTATTTGCTATCAGCTGCAATAAGGAGAATTAGTAACAGCTTTTACTGAATCACATCAGCAGATATGATGTATTGAGCACAGAAAATTACAGACAACTGCTCCTCTTACTTGGCAGTGACTCACACTGTGCAATCTGTATGCACGCATGTCCCTCCGGAGCCACTGGATTCCTCAGCATACCTTCCAGACCTTAATTGGTATTAATAATATAAATATCCTCTGTGAGCTTTTGTGAATTACAAGATTAATTTATCTTGTGTGGAAATTACATTTTCATTTTCTTTTAAACGAGTCAGCCATAAGGAGCTGAATACAGAATTCGAGCATGATGATGGGTGGCAGCATTTTAAGTGACTGATATTGCAGCACAATGTGCCCTATATTTATTAGCCTTTTACTCTAGGTCTATTTTAATTGTTATCTGTTCATGCATGCTACACTATATAATGAAATGCTCCCATTTCACTCACAGAGTAGAGAGTTTTTTTATGTGTATCGCTATTAATGACCCTTAATTAAGTTGATTTTAGTAATTTAAATGTGATTTTCCTCTGGTCAAGAAGTATTTTTAAAGGCAGATGTTGGAAATGAACTCCCACATAAGCCCTTTTCTACTGCGTCTTATTTAACAGTTAGAGTAATTTATCAGCTATGTTTTCAAAAAATGAGGTGTGGGGTAGCCATGCAAAAACCAGCTCATCTACATGATTCAAAGAATGTCACTGTCAGCAATCATTTTTGGGGGTATTTTTTTATGAAGGACTGCAAATTTCCAGGCAATTAGCAAAAAATGTTACCAAAGGATAAACTTAAAGACAGTTCTAAGCTACAATAAATACGATGATACACCTTGAAAGAGCCAATAAATAATTTTAACATATCTAAAATAATTTAGTCCTAGTATCAGCAGATGCATGGCACCGGAGTTACTTAGGGTTATAAGAATTAACATTCAACTGATTTAGGAAGTAAAAATCAACTTGCTCTTGAGAAAATAAATCTTAATATATATGAATGATTAAGGACATCAAAAGCATTGCTCAGATAATTGATTTTTAAATATGTGATTTTTTACATATTTGAACTTAAAAAAAGAGTGACCATGGAGATTTTATTGGTATGTATGCATTTGAGGGTAAAACACTAGAGATCTTTAATTTGGCTTGTTAGGCCAGTTTAATATTATAACATAATTTTGCTTCTTGTGCAAATATTCATTTTTTTGAAACTTCAGAGGAATAAAGTTTAAAGTGAGGTATTAGAGATCACTATGGATAATAATATGTGGAATCCTACCAATGCAACTAGATAAGAATATATAGCTTTTTACTGTTAATTGCCAAATGTTCCCATTTTTCAATCCAAAATAATGGCTGTGGTTTGAGAGATCTTTATTTGTAATTGTAATTCTAACTGTCTTAATAAAACACTGACTTTGTAATCCCCATGTTGCAAAGGTACATCCAAGCTTCAAAAATAGGATGGGAAAGATTAAAGGTTCTCTCCAGCTCTGTGTAACCTGTGCAGCAGAAGAGCAGCTCACATTTCACAAGCAATAACCTGTGCATTTGCTAGAAAAAAAAAATGGGGGAAAAAAAAAAGAACAACATAGGGAAATGCCTGGGGCAGAAGCTGAAACTGATTGGGCAAAGTAGGACAAGAGCCCTTGAAATTAAACAAAGGCAAATTCATTCTGTTGACAGATGTTGATTACATCAAAGCCAAGACAGAACTTTTTTCTGTTTCTTTTTTTCTTTTTTTGCAACTAATACCTCTGCATTTTCTGTACATTAAGGATATAACATATCTTAATCAACATAACCCAACACATACTAATTTTTAAATTTGGTAAAAGTATATTGTAATGAGGTCTTAAGGACAGGCTTCTACAAACAAGAGTGTATTCACATGGTCATGTCTGCATACCCGTGCTGGTCACGCCATCATCAGCCCCTTACTTCCAGGGGTTAACTGCTCTGGCAGCCAAATAAAATACAGAGAGCACTGTGTAATTATGGAGACAGTCAAAGGGCAGACTCTATTTTGAAATCTATTTGCACAGACAAGGTCTTCCAATTTTGCTTACAGGAAACAAGCTGGTAAAGGGGGTCTCCTCTCCAGATGCTTTCCACACGTTTTTCCCACATCAGGAAATCGTGGACATGGACACCATGCAGCACTGTTTCCTGGATTGCAGGACTGTGTCATTACAAAGAGAAGAGCAAGTCCATGCTCATGAGAAATACTTCCTCCTAATTGCCCGTATTAAGGGAAAGCAAAACCCACAAGGACTACTGAAAATGTGACTAGCAGCAATTTGTAAACAGGACACAGCCACAGCTGTCACGATGGTACTGGAAAAGAAAAAACAGAAATGAAAGGGTAAAAACACTCTGGTTTTAATAGCATGATTGGGGAAATGAAATATTCATCAGGATAGATGTGACTTCAGTTACAACAGCAACACATTGGCAAAAACCTCAACAACAGCATGCTTATGACTGTACCCTGATAAACTGAAATACAGACCGGTATCTTGCAAACATTATGTTCTAATTGGCATTATTTTATTTAATTACTGAAATTAACTGGAAATTAATGGCAGAAGTTGTTTAGTTAATAAAGACATTAACAGAATTGCTGTTCTTATCACTCATAAGAGCCAATAAAGCAAGTCAATGGCCAAACACTGACTGACTCCAGGGGAGCAGAGTCAGCGCCTCTGCTGACACCACTGGGACTCTCAATGACACTGAAAAAAATCAAGTTTGGCCACTCAGGACCAGTTATGCTTCCTGCTAATTAAAATTTTGCCCTTCACAGAGAGCAGAACCAGGCAATTTGTTTGCTGTGTGCTAATACAAATGAGTTTTTTTAATTTGGTGTTAATTTATAAACTATATGGAAATACACTCTTGTTCAGCTTTACTTACGACTTAGTCTAAACAAGAATGCTAGAATAATGAAGCATGGCCTTCTGGAATAATGCCGTTCTTCTAATTCATTAATCAGACAAATTTAGGGCCAACAAAATCTCTGTTCTACAAATTGGTAAACTGGGAAACCACAGAGAATCAGAACTTCTATTTACAGGAAGGATGACCGCCTAAGGGTATTTCATCCCAATAATAACAACATTCAAGTAATGGTGCCCAGGTCACGACAAGCCATGACCCTCTCCATAGCTCCTTCAGGAAGCTGGCTGGGTGCCACCTTTTATCAGAAGCAACCCACAGTGCAACTTTTAACAAACAAGAAAAAAAGGAAAAATTAATTTTATATCCTTAAAAACCCCTTTGAGCAGTTGTCAGAGTCACATCAAGCCAGTATAAGAAATAAATTCACTGACTGAGTAAAATTCTGGCATCATTAAACAGCACTTTCCCATGTTATTATAGGATTAAAAAAAATAGAGAGTACAATCTAACTATGTATGAATTAGATTCATATACCAAAGGAAATTAACTGTCTGTTATAGAAAATGAGACTGGGCTATACAAGCTTAACTTTGGGAACAGGGCAGTTCTCCAATACAGCCTTCCATCCTAGTGTTACTTCTACTACATTTTCTCTCTCTTCTAGAGTAACACAAGTAAAAAAATAAAAATAAAGTGCTGCCTAAAGTAGTATCGTAACAAAATGAAACAAGTCAGGTACAAAAGCTGCACAAAGCATTATTAAGAGTTTCACACACAGTTAGTATCAGGGGAATTTAGGCTCCAGATCACAGCATCTGGCAAGTTTCAACTTCCGTGACTAGCAGGAGAAACATTCCTCTTATGTTACTGCATTCCTATATTGAGTAAATTAATTTCTTATAAAGTGAATAAATTAGAACAAGAAACACATCTGCTCAGGTTTGCATATTTAAATACATCTTTCAATCACTCTCTATCTATCTATCTATCTATCTATCTATCTATCTATCTATCTATCTATCTGTCTATCTATTTATCTTCACATTTTTTAAAAGATCAGAGAAATGATTTCTCCATGAAAGACTGGTTATTGTATTCATTATTTTGATTTTGTAAGAAAGTAACAACTGTTGGAACAGGTTACTGAGTTTAAAAAATAGAAGTTGTTACAGATTAAAATAATAAGCTATTCAAATAGTCCTTACACACATGCACAATACCTAATCTTGTTGTTAATATGCACCCACCCACGGCTTTAACATTCATTGGATCCTACTGGGATAAAATCTTTTCAGGTGCTCTATGAAACAGCTGTTTTTCAATTGGCATGTTTATGTCCTATGTACATGCTTGATACAGTATTAAATGTTAAAAATAAATCCTACTTTAACCTCTTAGATTTCCACCCGAAATGGAAAAAATATGTCTGAATCACCACAAAAAACATTCCCCACAGAAACCCTTTCAGAGGGTGAGCAAGGCTGCTGAAATAAGAGTAATCTTTGCATAGAAAATGTAGGAGTGCTCCTGAACATTTTATTAGCATTTTCTGCCTAGCTTGAGACACAAGAAGAGAACGGGCAGTCAGGAGCCTTTCCCTGCACAAAATATAAGACCCATTGCAATAATTATTTTCAATACACCTGCAGCTGCATCTCTAGGGATACAAGATGATCCCTGAATTGTAAGCCAGTTTGATCTCAAAATTAAAAAAAAAAAAAGTGCACTCCTCTGGCAATTGTAGGATGAAAACCTCAATAAGATTACATGACTACTCATTTGGTAAAAATGACAGCTAGCAGTGTTTTTTGCCTTGTATGAAATGTTCTTAATCACTTGTATCATCCTGTTTTCACATGCTTTCAAATGAAAACACAAACTACATTAGGACATTGAGTCTTTGCTGAGAAAACATACATGTGTTCTTTGCCAGAGTGAACAGTGTAAGGTGAGAGAATTGCATCCTATAACCCAGACTTCAAAATATATGAGCAGAGAGCTACAAGAGTTTACAGCTGTTTCTACTGAACTATTGTGGTGGTGGTGGAAACAAGCTCTTTTTTTTTTTCATGAAGATGTTCTGCACAAGGGAGATGTTGAACTTGCTGCAGACAACTTGTAGCATCCTTATGAAAACATTTATTTTTAAATCTGTCAGTCATTAGTTATGTGCTATTCATGCATAACTTGGAAGATTATTCATAAACATGTGGCATTTGGGTCACTGAATAAATTATAATGATAGGATTATTGATCAAACTTGGAAAAATATGGTATAATGTTTGGGAGCCTTTTTTCTTTTTAAATACTTTTCACTTACCTTCTTGGTTAACATTTACAAAGACCTCTTTCTTATCATAAAAGTCCCTGTTTATCAACGAGTGATACAGGAAGAAGTTGTTTACATTTTCAGAAGTACCAACATACATCACTTATGACAAAAAAAACAAGCACTCCATAAGAAATGCTCAATCACTGTCAATCATATGCACTAAAATATACATAAACCAAAACATGTGGTGTGAACTATATTAGATTCAAACTGAACAGAGAATTACAACTATAACAAACAAAAAACAAATAATTACAAGTGACTCATAGGCCTATTTACACATCTCACCAAACTGCGGGAAAGGTAGGTGGTAACCATAGAAACCTGACAGCCTACTTTAAAATTTGTGTATAGTTTAAAATGCTGAAAATGATGTTTCTATTTGATGAAATTCATGTTTTTAAAGGCTTCTGTTTTTTGCTCTGGTATTTAAATAAATGCTTAAAATTATTTCATCTCTCATCTACCCAAGTAAAGATTACAGTTTACTCTTTGTAATATAAAATGTTAATACACTTTAATACTGCAAATTAATATTTCTACAATTTCTTTAATGATTGAAATTAGATAATGACATAAAACAAACACTTTTGGACCTACTATTAAGTATTTTGCATATAGACTTTTCTAAGCTGCACACTAGTGAAATAACAAAAAAACAAAAAAAGATTACTCAAATTAACTGTTAAAGCTGAAATGTTAATAACCTTTTCAACTTATAGTTCTTTTTCACTGACAATTACAATTTGCATGGCTTAAAATTTAATACTATGATTAGTACTAATGTCCTATATTTTACTTCATAATCTAAATGAGTAAAATACTATTTTTGTAGTTTCCTGGCTCTTATACTTAGGCTGTAATGTTCAGTGTGTATTTCATTATGCAGATGAGCAATGGACATTGTCTAACATGATTAAAATGGGTCAACAGTATTTTCCTATTCACATTAATCATCCAGACAGCCACCAAAAAAACCCACAAAACCAACCGAAAAAAACCCCACCACCTTGAAAACTAACCTAGGACATCTCTTTTTATCAGTGACTTCCCACTGGTCGGAGAACAGCGAGCACATGCCAGAGATGGGAGCCTGGCAAACTAGGCAGCCCAGGCTGGGCACTGCTCCTCTGCCTGGAGCCGGCAGTGCTCCCCGGGCTGACCGCGGCTCCCTGCCAAGAATGATTCTCGTCCCGTGAAGCTCACTGGGAGCTGTGTGTTGACAAACTGAGCAAATCTGAATCGGCAAAATTTGTTCTTGGCACTGGGACATGGAACTGTGCTGCATGCGAAGGCGTGCTGCTCCCTGAGGCCGCTGGCAGCCCGGCTGCTCCTGTGCAAAAAAACCACTTGGAAAACTCCCGCTGAAGTCAAAGGACACAGGATCAGGCCACTTATTGTCAATTGTTTACAAAACATATCAAAATTAAGGGCTCTGTTCTCAAGCCGTGTAACCATAATCTATGGCCAAACTCATATATAGATATTACAAATAAAATAGTGATTTTTAAGTAACTGCTTCTGTGAAAAGGGAAGCTGTTCTAATTAAATGCCAGAGGGAAAGAACCTTAGTACAAATCAAGCAGAAAGTAGCAGGATGATCAGGTAACAAACATTCAGACTAATTTTTTTATTAAATATAGTATTAGGATTAAAAAAAAGAAGAAAAAAAAAGAAAAAAAAAAAAGAAGATAGAAGCAATCATGATTGCTGGAAACACCAAAGTAGTGCCATAGCACAAAATATCTATAAAGGCAGAGGGAGCACATTTGATTACATTACAGTGTAACAGGGCTGGTAGAGCCTGTCTGGCAAAACCCACACGTTTCATACCACAAGGCAGATCCTGCTGGATAACACAGGGGAGGTCCAAGCTTCTCAGAGACAGGATGCACAGGCTGCAAGGCCCCTGGCAGGCAGGTGGTGGGACTCCTTACTTCATCCCTTATCACTGCTGGACACCCAGCAATGGACGGGTAAGTTTTATCAGTAACCACTCTGCATCCATCCTCATTTAGACACACTGGTATCAACACAGCCATCGACATTTCACTTTATTTTCTAGAAGAAAACTTAAACCCTTGAAATTGGTTTTGTTTACCATTGATAGTAGATGTTATTTCCTAAATAGGTGTTAGTGATACAGCATACATAACAGCTCCTCTCAATAAGCTATACTAGTCACTCACTTGCCAACACAATCCCAAATCACTGATTTTGAGATATGAAACCAGTTATATGGCTTGGGCACTGGCCTCTGGTTTTCTCTGACAGCCTTCACTGTGCCTCCTCTTCCAATCTGCAGATGTGCATGAAGGGGGAGTAGGAACTGAGCTTCAGCTTTTAAAGTAAACTAATCGACATATGGCAAAGCAGGAGGTTTCCAACTATTCAGACCTCACAAGATGTCATTTGCAACACTCCTGCCCTGGACAAGTGTTTCACCAGTACCCAATAAACAGCTGGGTACAGCAGGCACCATAACTGGATGCAGTAATGGATCAGTACAAAGAGCTAAGGCATCCGTAGGCACTGACCTGGTGGCTGATTTACAGGAAACTAAAACAATAACCACCACTATGACAACTAAGGTCCAGGCTTTGCCGTGACCTTTTGTAGGCGCCAGGAACATGCAGGAGAGATCAATATGTTTCATGGTCTGACAATCCACATGCAGGTCAGTCTGTCACACTCATTTTCCTGCAGCCTGTTCCACATGATGCAAGGAGCAGTTCAGACAACTGACATTCGACATCTGAAAGTTTCCAAAGCACATCTTCGGGACTGGCCTCAGCCCTGCTCATCTGGTCTCTCGATTTGCAGTAAAGAAATGTCACATTTTTATCCCGAGAGTTAGTTGGGAGGCCTGAGTGGTAAGGAAGGACCTCTGGGTTTCTCCAGTGCCTCATACCCCATGGTCAACATGTCAGCTACTGCTACAAGAGGTTTCCTGAAGAAACTGTAAGCAGCACTTGTCTTATTGAAACAAAGACAATAAATTACAAATGACAGCAGCTGCTTAAACCCTAGAGAGTGGATCATGCAGTCCAGTTGCTCTTTAGGTAGTGCCTCTCACCTCAAAATCTTGACCTTGCTCCCAGTCACCTCTCTTGGTGCATACTTTACAGGTGTCAGCCACCCACATAACACCTCCGTATTCCATTGGTGCTCCAAGGATGGGTACAACAAGGCCCATGAAAGACACTCCCCATGCAGGCAGACTTAAAAAAATACAATACTTAACCTCTAAGCTGTCTTCACCAGACTATTCACTCACTTTGTACAGTCTACTCCATCATTTGATTTTCAAAGATACGCAGAGAAGCAAAGGGTCTTTGCAAGAGATTAGGTCTCCAACTCCTTTTTATAGAATGAAAAGGATTTGCACAAATCATTTCTGCACAGATTGTAAATCTGTAAGAAACAGTAAGTGTTTTGCTTTCCAAAATATGAAGATAATCTAACTTGCCAGGTAAATATGACAGGCGTTTCTTCAGAGGAAGCTTAGCTACCCTGTTTGCAAAGCTGGGCAGCAATCCATGAAACGCCACCCATGGGCACATCCCACTTAACCAATTCCTGATTTGCAATTTCATCCCAGAACTTTTAGATATTCTTGCATGAGTTGCTCAGTATCAATCTTAACTTCCCCCCCCCCC
>NW_009952974.1:11876208-11891657 GCF_000747805.2 Chaetura pelagica | reverse complement strand
CCCCCTTAATTAACTGCTTTGTAGTTTAAATATACAGATTTGCAACAGTATTGCCCACTGGAACAACAGACCAGTTTGGGCAGCAGCCTGAGCCCACAGCTGGATCTCTCATTTGCTCTGACGGGAACCAGCTGCTTACAAGTGAAGTTTCAAGCAGAACATTGCTTACTTATGCATTCATTCCTTTGGAGAGTGGTTAGCTAGAAAGAGCTCCAAAGAGAAAACTAACACAACAGACAACATGGGTAAACAAATTAATTGCATAAGAAGAAAATATTTTTAAAATACTTCCCATTCGATTTCATACCAAAAAAAGGCACATCCCACATTACGAGGTAATCATGGGAAGAACTGAAGAAACAGCTAAAAAACAGGCTAGCAGTAAAGCCATGTAGGCAGCAAGAAGTATGCATCAGTGCTATTAAGAAAGGTCACTGATCCTGGCAGCCACACAGCCCCAAATCCCCAAATCAGAGAATTCAGTAAATTATGCACTAAGAATCCTGCTGCATATTTTAATAATGAAAAATGTGAAGTCCATTTCAATCCAGCAATACTGCACACTGATATGACTGTGAATTTTGATTGTATGGCTCTGGCCACAATTTTATAAGGATCTGGGCACCTGATCCACATTCACTGAGCAAGCTCTTACAGAGAAGTCAACTCTGGGCTGCTGCAGCTGCAGCAGCACAGCCTACAGCTCTATGCCTGTGCCTCTGCCTTGCCTGCTCACAGTGTGGTGGCTGGCAGTCCATCATCACCACTTGAAACACCAGAGGGGACCAGAGAGGACTGGTGCCTTTACCCCAGCCACCCCAGCACACTATTTTCAGCTTGCTGAACTTCCAGTTGGCCACCTCTCAGCAACCTGCTGGCAACCTCCAGTTGGGTCCCACAACTGGGGACACTGCTGCTGCAAAAGCTGCCAAAATTTGTGTACCAGCAACATTACACAAATTACAAAACAGACCTCAAATGATCAACAGCAAGGCTGTTTTTATCAAGCAGGTTTTACAGTCCCTTTTCCTGCAGACTTTGTGTTGCTCTACAATTAAAGTTTTGACGGAAAACGTGTTAGATAAGGAAAGTACTCTACAACCACAAAAACTCCTAGACAATGGAATGATACCACTCAGAAAACTGCTGGAACAGAGTTATACTATCAGAACAAATTTTACTGGTTGTCACGAACCGAGGACATCACCAGCTGGCTGCTGGTGAAGATAGGAAGTCAGGACACTTATGCAACTTCTCCACACTGGTACAACCTGATCTTTTTGAGGAACCAATTTAAGCTTTCTTAGAAGAGAACTCATCTCATGAGATGACCTGCTGAATTAGTAGTGTCTGCCAGAGTGAATAAATCTTTATCAACTCAGACAAGTCCTACTACTTTATTTACTTCTTTATAGAACATCAATTTCCTTTAAGTCTCTGTCATGGGCCACAATAAGTATGTTAATGATAATCAGCACAGAACATTCAGAAATAGCTCAAAGAGGTGAGACCTGCCTAGTCACCTCACAAGTGTCAGTTCACAAAGCACATGGCAATGAAATTAAGCCTCGTCACCACCCACCATTTCATCCACGATGCAAGAGTGACTCGATTCTCTGACCTGCAAAAACCACTGCGGGCAACACCTCATCTTGGTGTCAAACCAGGATGTCTTTACAAGATGACTATCCACTTTGTCCAGTGGAGAAGGACCTCAGCTCAACAACTCTAGATGAATTTACAAGCATATTCAAGAGCTACGAACCCAAGCAGCACAAAAGCAGATACGCAGTGACTGCACCATCTATAACATAAAGCACCTCATTTTTACAATTTATGGAAGGAGGTCAGGAGCTCACTGTTGCGTTTTTCCAACTCCATCTTCACCTGTGGCTATCAGAAAATCTGAGACTGAACAGCTGGAATTTATGTGAGAAACAAACAATTTCTTTGCCATTTTCTTTCAATGTTACGCCACATCTGTTGACTTTCATAATTTAAAAAATACGTAAGGCAGGACCTAATTCAAGTTTATGTACATGAGACAGATAATCTGAGAGATTCCTTTAGAGAACATCTGATGTGCTACAAGTATTAATGCATACACTTAGATTGTTTTCATTACTGCAATAGTCTTTCATGGTTCAAAAAGAGCTTGATCTAAACTTGAAACATAAATAGGTATTTTAACCATAAATACCTGGAGTTAAAAAGCTTTAAAAAGTGAAAGTTGGAGACTTTATACAGCTGGTTAAAGTGGCTGGTTATTTATAATCTGCACTTGAAAGAGAACAGTGTGACTTTCAAAAACACTCATGAAAGTTTTCTCAGGCTGCAAGCTACAGAGTATGCTTGCCAAAAGACCTCTGAGGAACTCTGAAGAGCCCTTTATTTCCCTTTTCTAAGGCTTCCAAGCAGTAGGGCAGTTTGTTAAACTCTTGGTTTCCAAAATTTCCTCTGTTCAGAAATTGGAAAGAGGAAAGACATCTTCTGTTTTGGAAAGGACAACAGATCTAAAAGGAGAATTCCCCAGAGAATTTATAATTAATGAAATAAACACATTTTCTAAAAGTTGTTTCTATGTCATAAAACATTTCCAGATTGTTTTCCACTCAAATAATGTTTTTAACATGAACTATCTTAAAGGAATTTAAAAGAAAAAAGAAAAAGTCAAACTTTCCCTGTCCAGGAACATCTGCAGTAACTACATCCAAGGAACAGCCAGTCATCATATGGATAAAGCTTTTTGCCAATGAACAGTTCAGCTTGTAAATATTACCTTAAGTGACTTCTCATAGATCCTTTAAAAAACATTGCAACCAAATGCAATAACTAAGACAAAATAGAGAATTCTAACACTTCTTATCATACTAAGCATAGACACATACTTAATTTTTCTGCCTGAATTCCATCCAATAAAGTACAAGAACTTACTCTGTGGTATACAAATTTTTATGCTTTCTCTCTCACATCTTACTCCTCAAATTAAAACATGCACTGTTCTGATTATGTGACACACCTTATGGAGTGAAGGGCACTGCACTTAAGTAACTATATATGAGTGTGAATCTTTTTAAGATGGAGCATTTGTTTCTTTCACATCTCTAATCCCATGCAGTAAACCAAAATTGGGGCCAAAGTGAGTATTTTACCATGCAAGCTGGACAGACTATAACATGGTGCTGATACATAAAAAACAAGATGCACATGTTTTAAACTTGTCTTTTGAGGAAACCTGGAAATTTGATGGCCACATCCAAAGGCTGTGAAAAGACTTTTTTTTTTTTAGAAAGAAAGTTCATTATCAATTTGTTTCATCCACATCACCACTGGAAGATGCTTAGAAAAACCCATGCTCAAATGCATGATGATCACTGAACCAACAGGTCACAGACAGGGAGGTCTGCTCTCAAACACTGAACAATGTTGCCCCTTTTGTGGATGCTTCTGTCTGTCTGATGGGCAGTTGCCTGACATTTGATAGAGAAACATCCTGAAGAAAAGCCCCATACTGTGCAGCACTGGCCAGCAGCACCTGGAGTGGGAGACTCCTTGGAGTAGAAAACCCCTTGGGGCAGAAGCACAGGGGAAGCCAAGGGCCAAGGTGCAGGAATGACCAGAGTAAGGGACAGATAGAGAAAGTGCCAAGCAAACCTGTGCAACATGGCAAGAGTGCTGAGCATAAGTGGTGCAAAGAACAGGAGCTGTGGTGACAACTATGGAGATGGATGAAAGTACTGGGAGAGAAAAGTTAGAACAGTTCAGACAGAACCATAAGAAGGGACAGAAGAATCACTTGGCAAAATGGGAGAAGGTTTAAGACTGGGCATTTGGCAAAAAAACCAAAGACATACAGAGAGGGTAAGAAATGACTGATTGGGAAGAAACCCTTATTACATAACAACCTGGTCGTAGAAGTTTTGAAACGGTTCCTCTTAAAAAATCTCTTAAGAGTCTGTTTTCACTCTGTGTAACCTGGATGGATAGCTGAACACAAAACAGGACTGACTTTTCTTAAATGGAAACTAGAACTTGACTTCATACAGTGCCTTTCATACTTAGTGTGCAACGAATTGCTTTGAATACCGGCAGGCAAACAGCCATTATGCACTCAAGAGCTCATACATAATAATACTTAGCATTTTTACAGTGCTTTTCATCTTCAAAGTGCTTTACAAACAACTCATTAATTTCAACCAATGCACCTGCAAGGTAGGTAAGTATCTGCATTGTAGGTGTAGAAAGACACAAAGTTCAACAGCTTATCCAAGGCCATGCACACCACCAGCCTCAAAATCCCTGGCTCCTGGCTCCTAGTTGCATGAGAGACCTGAGCTCTGTCCTGTGTTGAGATAATGGCTTCTCTTCAGTCAGGCATCTGCAGGAGAATTTGTCTCATGGTGGGAAGGGCACTAGGAGGAGAACATCCTGCTCATGAAGCAGGTGAGCTCCTAAGGGCTGCTAGCTCCCACCAGGACCACCAACTCCAGGAAGCAGGAAGTCCACCAGGCACCAAGGGGAGACTCATGACATAGGTTCTCAAATTGATTCCCCACAAAGCACTGAGCTGAGAAAGCCTCTGTGTTGGCAAAAGCCTTCGCCTCTTGCCCCTATTTATTTTGCAAAATGCTGCACAGTCTCCGGGGCATTGGACTCCAGCAGACTCCTACAATTCAGGCAATAGAAACCTGAAGCCTGTGGCCCCTAAGTGCAGCTACAACGCAAGAAAACAACTTCAGTTTAACTCCTCAGTCATTCTTTAACCATCAAAAACTTGGAAAGAACTTTTGTCTAGCAAGAACCACAACTCCCTCCCTTGCTGGTGGCTTGGAAAAAATTCTTCATGTGGTTATACCACATCATTGTATTTTACCTTTTTGCAGTTTAAAAAGATCTGATCTGATTCTTCTTTTTTTCCTGCCTTTTTTTAAAAATTAAAAAATACCAGGAATGTCAAACCTGGAGCAGACAAGAAGCCTGGAAGATGTGAACTGTAATACAATACCTGTACTGTGCTACAGTAGACCTTTTATTTTCTTACCCAGAGGAAAAGAATAATGACTTTTTAGTAATGACATCTTTATTTCAGATGTTTGTTAGTGACTAGATGCAAATAATTAAATCTGAGAATCCATATCCTTTCACTCTTCACATTTGTGACCTCAGAGCTTTACAAGTTCTCCAGCCATTGCAGTTCCTCTCAGGGCAAACAGTTCTTGCTTAGCAAAGTAACTAAGTCAGACAAAAAACAGTTGAAGGCAAATTTTTCCACACTTTTATTAAGATACCAAGGAAAAAAGTCTCCCTGTAAGTAATGCTATAACACGATAGTTAGGTAAATATGAACAGTAAAAGATAAATAAAAACCAGCAAAAATGTATGTAGCTAAAAGAGTAGTTAACATGTTTTTCCTGCCTGTCCAGTTAACCTGGACATAAAAGCTAGAATAGGAAGAAGCAGTTTTTCATTAATCTTCCCCATCTCAATTTTGCAAACTTACAAAAGAAAAAACTAACAGGGTCTTGCAATCCAGAAGAAACAGCTCTTGATCCTTAAGCAGAAACTACATGTTCCCCACACTTAGAAGAATTCTAAGATAATTATTTAATTGTTTAAAAGTAGGACAGATATGCATGTGTGTCTGACTGCCAACTTCTTCTTTTTTTATAAAAAAGTGTCAAATTTACAACTCCAGATGAAAATAAAGGCATATAAGAGCACACTAAAAATAAAACACACAGGAAATGCAATTAAATGTAACTAGCTTAAACATTAACACACACTCTGCAATCATAAAAAAATCTTAAAATATTTTCTATTTTCTAAATACAAAAATTCACCATGATAATATTCTGCAGCTGAAATAATTTATATAATGCAGCTTTTCTAACACGCAAGAACAAAACATGCTATTGTGTACTCTCTGGAAACAAAAAATGATACTGTAGTAAGAAAACCCCAAACCTACATGATTACACTAACGCTGCAATATTTATTGTTATTTTGTGTAATAACTTGTCACTTTCTATGTAAGCAGTAATCAAGAGATGTTAACGTAACTTCTGTTCTTGTCTGTTCTCTTGCTCTTCCCTGCCTCTGTGTTCAGTCTAGGTTAAAAAAAAAATCTTTTTTTCCTAATTACCAACAAACTGAAACCAAATTTTACCAGTGGTGAGGTATGTTACCTATCAGTACAAGGCAATACTATGTAAAAACAACAAAGAAAACTAAAAAAAGCAAGAAGAAAGGCTTGAACACAGTTTTCTTTCAAATCTCTTGGGAACAGTGGTACTACAGGTCTTGGATTCCCAGGCAGAGGGGATCATGTTCATCAGTTACAGCAGCTCCTTTGGGCCTAAGTCCAGGTAGACTGCATGTCTAAACTTGATGAAATATAGGCGCCATCAGGTAACAGCAGTGGTTAGGGAGACTCCAGAAATGTGTAACTAAAAACTAAAAAATGAAATTAAAACACTGCTGTAGTCAAACAGCCTCTTTCTACCAGATGCAGTAACTGTGAGGCAGAGAGCATACAATATACAGACCACTCCTTGTATACTTTCTCTTGCTTTTTCACATACGCAATATGGAATTTAGACCGGGCACATGAGTACATTTTAACAAACACTGTTTTAAAATAGAAACGCTTAGGAAAGAAACCACTATGACAAATGCACACAGCTCGAATGGGCACAACATTAAAAAAAAAAAGGCAACAACAACAAAAAAAAAAGCAAAGCAATTTCCCTATAGCCCCCCTCCCTTCATTACTTCAACATACTGTCAAATTAATTTTTAATGCTAATAAATATTGCTAGATCGACAGCACTGGGATGTGGTGTCTAGAAGCACTGCAAGCTGTCCAGGACTGGCGCATCACAATGTCTAACCATCAAGGAGAAGAAGAGGCAGAGAGTCTGTCTCGCCAGCCGTGCATTTCCAAGGGCTATAGGAATGTGCTTATTTAGGAGGAGGGGAGAAAAAGGATGAAGGAAGAAAAGAAGGAAAACTATACAATCCCAAATTGAGAAGATCACTGTAACTAGGCATCTTACAGGTGGTTTTAGCATGAGAAATGCCTTTTATAGACTATCAAGCACTACTTTGAAATCATAGTTTGCAGTGGACCAGCAGAACTCCCACTGAATGCTCAAAATTCCAAGCTTTTGCTTAAGTTTCCTCAGGATGCACAACTGTTGCAACCAGAACGTCGTACCTAGTATGTCTGAATAACATAGAAAGGAAAATCAGCTTAAATTTCACAACACAGACGTCTGCTGCAGCTTTAGCACCATAAGAGATTGAAAACCAGAAGCAGCCTGCCTTCAGTATCACTTCAGCTGAAACTCAGGTCTCTTCAAAATAAGAAATAAAAATACCTTGACACAATGCTATGCCTGTTCAGCTACTGTTGTTTGTTTTTTTCCTTTTTGTAGTCTCAACCTTACACTCCAACTCTAGCTATATGTAGAAAACCACACAAGAAATGAGGAGAAGCATGTCAGATTGGCTCAGTTCCCTTTCCCCTGCACAAATACGAAACACCCACAACACACAATTCCCAAACTTTAAAGACACACGATGGGTTGTTTTTGTGAACACCTTGAATCCAGTTTTCAGTCTAGGTAGAGTAATTCAGTGCAATAGCTTGAGAAAAAAACCCACATTGTCTAACTGTAGAAAGCCACTTCATACATGTCCACTGTCAAACTGTGCGTTAGTCTGGTACCTTAGGAGCAGTAGGCATTAGTGCAGCCTCAAGCCCCATTTCGATCTGCTGATGCTGCTCTGCCACAAGACCCTCCACAAATTACCCCCTTGGCGCTACAGTCTCCCCATCCATCAGCTAGTGCTCACAATTTCAATCCCTTTTGTCTGCACTAGCTACCTATGCTGCAAGCTCTCAGAAACAAAAAAATGTTATACTATATGCTTATAGTACATCTGATCCTGTGATTTTGGTTAGAGGAGCTATCTGCTCTAAAATACCATACAAATCACAATTTGAGGTCCAACATTTTTTTAGGGACTATTCAGTCCTTCATTCTTTTTCTTCAAATGCTACATATTACAGTAAACAAACTTAGGGACCACCAGAAACCTGATACACTCTGCCATTATTCCTGATGTTTTAAGTAACAGACCATGCAAGAACCAAGAAAGCCAGAGACTTCACTTGCAGTTGGATCCTGCACACAGGCTCGGCAGGGTCATTTTCTGGCATAGATTTCATAAGCCTGTACCTTTTTAAAATTTATTTTATTTGATTTTGACTACAGATTGTGAAGCAGTATCCTCTATTTCATTGATTTGCTGTATAAGTACAGAGGTTAAATCAGTAATTTGGTTCTCTGCAGAGTAACACCAAGACTTGTGAGCCTGAAGGGACCTACTGCTTCAGTAAGAGACAAAGTTTGTCTTTTGTGCTGCCCAAATCCAGGACTGAACTGTGCTCCTGGAACACGAATCACAGATGTGACTTACAAATCCAGGACTGAACTGTGCTCCTGGAACATGTGACTTCATTTCAGACTTTCTATCTTACTACATGGTATTATGTTGAACCTTTGCTTCTATACCCAAAGACAGGTAAGCACAACATCCTCAGGCAACACAGAAGTTGTGCATGCAAAAAGGGAGTGCTCCTCGCTCATGGACATCCCCATGTCTAACTCTGAAGACTGAGAGAGCACTGTAAAACCTATTTTGGAAACACAGCAACAAGCCAGGTCCCTATGACGGGACATCCCAATTTTGTGGTAGAGGCTATCCCAGAGCTTTCTAGTGTTTTCCTTCAAGGTTAGTAGCCTAGGCACACAGCTGAACACCAGCCCTTACATAGAATCACTGCACCAGGGTGGGGAGCTGCTGCAGATGGTGTAAAAGTTTCAGAGTTCTTGGATAGGAATGGAAAGAGCAGGCAACTCCTGTCTGCTTAAGGAAAGGTCCAGGTGAGTGTTAAGGAAAACTCTGCAAAATGGAAAACCATACATGCTCCATTTTGCTTGAAGGATTACAGCTAAGCTTACCTCAGTTGATTTCTAAAAATGTACCTGTCCAATGTATTTGTCATAGACTAAGTACTGGCAGATAGAGGATACTGCCTGTGACCTGGCCACCCATGACACAAGGCATCCAGAGCAGAGAAAGCATTCACAAAAGGCTGAAACTTAGTACTCTTCAGAACTTGTAATGAGTTTTGTCTCTGTGTGGATTTTAGTTGTAACCGTGATGGTGAGGCTCCAGCACCGAGTCAGTGGGAACCATTCTGCAAGAAGAAAATACTTTTTATGATTGGGAATGAATGGCTACAAGAGTGGGTGTGGGTCAGCAATGCCATTGGTGCGGCAGAAAATGCTGAATTTCAGCAGCTAGCCATCAACTAAAAACACTCAGGTAATGCCCAGCACCAGGTACACAGATCACTTAAATGTAACTGCACCTGAAAATAAAAGCTGCTGCTTTATGAGCTGGCCACTGTGCCAGCCTGGCTGTAGGCTGCTGCCAGGAACAGGGATGCCACCCTCCTTCCTGCATCAAACAAGACCAGAGAGCTACTGGCCAACAACTTCCACTGTGGTGGCTGGTCTTCAGGTAGATCAACAAGTTGATCCAACTCTAGCCACGGCTGGACATCTGCAAATGAGTTTCCTTTGTTCAAAGGCAATCTTAGCTAATGCTGGCTGACTGAGAAACCTAAGCTCAGAGAAACCACACCCTACCCATCCATCCACAGCCAGAAGTGATAGATCTTGTCAGAACAAAGGGGCTGTGTGCTGCCAACAATACATTACCTCTCTAGTGAAAGAAGAGAACAATTAAACACTTTATTGAAAGGGGAATATTTTTTTCTCTTGTGCCTCAAACCATGAAAGTGCACCTCTCCCCCAGAGTTACTCATTGCTGCATTGTTGAAATGGGAATAATTCCTCGTCTGCCTGATTATTTTCAAGACAGGGATGAAACTACCCCAGGATCATTTGAAAAATATTAAAAGTGTACTACTATCAAATGGTTTGAACTTCTACAGTTCATCATTTGCAGCTGATAATGCTAATGTCAAATTCTGGAGACATGAGTCTGTCTACAAATTAATGGAAAATGTGAATTAATATTTTCTTCCAGCTAATTGCCCAGATTCTATATTGCACAGTGCAACCAAGCATAATTTAATCTTGAAAATTCTCTAGTGAAAGTTTTCAATCGCTTTTTCTCATCTGCCAAAAAACCTCAGAATTACAGCAGATATGAATAGTCTGGAATACCAGGAAATGTTTATTCAAGTCTCCCCAAATCTGTTATCTGTATAGACTACAGTTAATTTTTTAAAAGCCATTAGCTTAAAAGTATTGAAAGCAAGCATAATTTAATCTTGAAAATTCTCTAGTGAAAGTTTTCAATCGCTTTTTCTCATCTGCCAAAAAACCTCAGAATTACAGCAGATATGAATAGTCTGGAATACCAGGAAATGTTTATTCAAGTCTCCCCAAATCTGTTATCTGTATAGACTACAGTTAATTTTTTAAAAGCCATTAGCTTAAAAGTATTGAAAGCTTACCGTAGGTGAGGTTTTTTTTTTTTTTTTTAGTTGTACATTTCTAAGTTTCTTTTTAATCGTGATGAAGATACAGATGAACAGATACTTTCAGCATTTGAATATTAATAGTGCAAAAAAGATTTTTATGATTCATTAACGTGAGAATAATCCCAAATACATCGAAGTTTATGATTAAATTCACTTACCGGAGGGCAAGCTATAACAATTTGTAAAAAATAAATGTAACTCCTATTTCAAAGCACATCGTGAAAAAGATGGAAACAGATTGATTCAGTAGCACACAGCAGTTAAAAAATCTGGCGTGAAAGCTTAGATTTCTGCAAAAAAAAGAGAAAATTACCCTATTTTGAGCTCTTATTTCACTTCTTCTTAAAAATATTAACATTTTTGCATTTCATGAAATCATAGACATTATCCAGGACTGCAGACTAACAAAATGCAAGATACGGACAATGTGTATCAGAAATGCTGCTTAGTAAAAAACTCAGTAACATTATAGATAACTCAAGAAACAAGAGTCTTCTATTAGAAAGTCATTAATGCTCCATCTTCTAACCCAAACTCACTCAGTTTCTTAAGTTTGGTCAAATGTGTTATGTCAACCCCAGTTCCAATGAAGGAGTGAAATAAAACAGGTTCCCATCAGGAGAGAATGCACAAAATGGTCAAATATCAATAAAGAACAACCCCAAATTAAAGTTAAGGTAATGGAAATTACATCTCCCTAAAATACAGTTCAGTGCCTTAATTATGACAGGGATGTCCCCTGCTTCCCCAAGGACCAGTAGGCACTCTAAGCTGCATTCATTAAACAAAGCTGACCACAGGCATTTAATTAATTCTGGATAATGAATAAATATTTCATGAAAAAAAATAATAAGAGAAACATAAAAGGAAAGGAAACCAGGCACGGTGGGGGAAGGATGCGTCAACTCAGCTCAGATCCTGATTCCAACTATTCAGAAAGATGTTGGATTCCCTGTAGCAGACTGTATGGGTGAGGAGGTGACAGGCCAGCAAGCCCAGGTTCCCACCTATGGAAGAAGTGGCTTAGCAATGCCAATGGGACACCAGAAAGTGCTGTAAAGAGTTTCCCAGAGACCAAAGACAGTCCTCTCCCCTTGCAGGTGGTGGAAACTGCAATGGTTTTGGATAGATACTATTCAGTAAGGTAAACAATTTGATCTTGACCATGTTTCTGGCAATCAAAGTCATTGAAATGGAGATCTGAAGAGAATCACAACAGGCACTTTACTGATCTATTTACACAGCATGTTTCTGTACAGTGACACGCAGAGTTCAACATAAAATGCTAATTTAAAACTTGACCATCAGTTTTACCATCCTAAATGGCAAAGCCATATCTGATCACACAATGCAGAAAATTAAATATATATGCATTCTATCTGAAGGACGTACACCAAATAATTTTTTATTGCCTCAGTCACTTACTACAACAGTCTTCTATTAGTACACTTTCTGCAGGGTCCAAGCTAGTATTTCTAACTTCTGTAATGCTTCACAATACTCTGATGATTTTCATATAAATACTGTGCTGGAGAAGAGTTTATTATTCCTCTGAAACACTCAATTTTGCCTAGATTAACCATGAAGTATAGGCACCACTCAACATGCTTTACTAACAAGAACCATGAAGCAAACTTGTGATCTAGATGGCCCAAATAAGAATGCTCTGTAATATAAAAGATAAAATAAATTAAAGAAAAAAGTCTGATTTCTAATAAGACTTCCAGGCAAACCTGGAAGTGTGAGGCTTTGAAAGAATATTGCAACAAAATCAAACTCCAGCTATGTCCCCTTGCTTTTTAAAAAAGGTTTAAAAATATATGTACGTATCCCCCTTTATTTTTACTAATGGAGAGGAAAAGAGTAACATTATCAGAAATTTTTTTAAAGCAAACATTTTTAAATGGCTCTGCAGCCACAGAAGAAAAGTATCTCACAACATCTTACATACTATCGTGTTGGAGACAGCTACAGCTTCTACCTGAGAGCATCTTCCAGGTTTATTTGTACCCTTTTAGGACCTTGTGTCCAAACTCCCAGTTCTGCAAGGGGCTTAACAAGGCGGTTACACAGACTACATACCTAAGAGATGTGTCACACACTATCGATCTACAGTAATTTAACTGTAAAAGTCTGGCTGATAACATGCCACATAGATTATTACAGAATGCTTGTTCGTAGAGATCAGGAATCAGTTATACCAGTATTTAACACAGTAAATAACTTATTTTACAAGAGATGAGTTCTCAGCAATTATTTTCCTGTAGCTTAAAGCCCTGAAACTTCATTATAAGAAATCAGCAGCTTCTACTCTACAGTAATTTACTTGCCTAAAATGAATAAATCAATAATATACTACTATGACTTAAATTATCTAAGCTGTATTTGCAGACACGCAGTTCTTTGATGTCTTCTACTTAATTTTAGTACCAATGAAGTATCACAGATGCAATTATTGTAATATCTGAAACTGTCATAATATGCAATTAGACCATCTATAAGCCAATGAATCACCACAGAATCCATACTATTCGTAAGTGCAAACCATGACACACCGATTCAATTCTCTGGATGTTTCTTAGGTTGTTTTTTTTTGCAAAATGGTAAACGCAATTCACACATCACCTGTAAAATTATTTTCAAATACTCAAGAAACAGGGGCAGCTAAAATGCAGTTCAACCCACTGCAAAGCCACTCTGAAATGCAGTATTTGAGCATCCAGAATTTCACAAGGTTTGTGTAAGCCAGTCACACGCTTACAAAGTTGTGCACCTTTTCCTTGGGTTGACAGTGTTGCAATTCTGACACCAGCAATTCAAATAAAGAAATCATTCCAATAAATTCCCGATATGCCTACTGAAAAGGCACAAAGCATCTTTTTAGCTTCTTAAAATCTTTCATTCAATGCATTTTTTTTTCAGATATAATAAAGATTTTTTAGGCTAACTAAAGTAATTTTCATATATATGGAGGAAGTACTTAACTGGTATACAAACGTTCCAAGATCTCTGCTGTTCAAAAGCACTTAACTAGAAACAGCTTCATAATAAAGAAAATTTTCCTTTCATCATTCATAAAAATGTAACATCAGAAATAGGAAAAATATCACAAAAGAGGCTATAAAAAAGTAATTTTTGTTCAATTTAGGTAGAATGGATTCCCTTAGGTGAACAGTAACCTAATTGAAATGACTTGTCTTTCAGCATTTGCAAATTAAATTATACGGAACTGTCCAATTCAGAGAAAATTTGATTTAGTTTAATCAGTCTTGTCTGAACTATGACAGTTTTGCTTTTTTAACTTCTGGAAATGCATATCCACTAGGAGAGCTGAACAAGGTTTGATGACTGAAGGGAAGGTAACAAATTTAAACAGTTTGGCTCTTTTTACTAGATGACAGCCATCAGGTTTCTACGAGTGGAGGGGGCTGGAGGCAGTGGCAGGGCTCAAGACACATGACCAGAACAATATCCAGAACAAAAAGGTTGCAGACACTGAACTGATTAAGCAATTAATGAAGAACAGTATGAAGCTTCAAGTAATTTGAGATTCAAATTTAAAAAAAAAATATCTTTGTATAATATTATATACTAAAAATTCAATTCCACGTACCTCTACGCAGGTAAAAGAGGGAAGGTTTTGACACCTGATAGAAAAAAGATAAATGGAGACTCTGAAGATGAAACGTCCCAGCTTTTCCCAGAGTTCAGCTGATGCTCAGATGCCAAGAGTTCAATGAAACTGAAATTTTCTTTTGGACATGAGCCTTTACCCCTGAAAAAAAAATTATGTGGCACTTCTGCCCTGCAAAATTTAGGATTAACTATGAAAAAAAAAAAAGGCCTTTACATTTTCCAGTGGTTTTAAAGACTGTTGGACAGAATGAAAAATAAAAGTAGAGCAGAGATCAGGATAAAGAACAGGAGAAAAGGGCTTGAAACTTTGTTATGCCAGGTGTAAAGCATTGCAATATCATGCTTCAGCTGAAAGCACACAGCATCCAGTTTAATATTTAAGATAAAATTAATCTGAGATCCTTCTATCCCCTACTACTACACTAACTATTTAACAGTCTGAAAAAAATCAATAATTTAAACTTTTTATCAAGATCATTGTGAGGTATTTCCTGCTGTTCACACAGTTAAATTTTACAACGAGTGCTAAGAAGAAACTGAGAAGGGTTTGCCCCAAGAGCTTCCAATCTTACTGAACATGAGACAACAAACATTGAGGGGAAGGAATGAGAGGGAAATAACATTAGGCCAATGAGAATTAATTTTTCAGCAAAGTAAAGCATCTTGTACAATCATTCCACAAAGATGATCAGAGGAGCTGGAGCTCCCATCCTACGAAGACAGGCTGGGAGAGCTGGGGATATTCATCCAGGAGAAGGCTCCGGGGAGGCCTTTCAGAGCCCTCCCAGAGCCTGCAGGGCGGCAGGAAAGCTGGGGAGGGGGCACTTCTTACAAGGGCCTGTAGTGATAGGAGGAAGGGTGATGGTTTAAACTGGAAGAGGCTGGATTTAGGTTAGACGTTAGGAGGAAACCCGTCACTGTGAGTGGTGAGACACTGCAACAGGTTGCCTGGGGAAGCTACGGATGCTCCCTCCCTGGAAGTGTTCCAAGGCCAGGCTGGATGGGGCCTGGAGCAACCTGGTCTCACGGGAGGCCACGGGGGTGGATCTGGATCTCCTTTACGGCCCCTTCCAGCCCAAACTATTCTGTGACCGTAGGATTAACAAGTCAGTAAGACACATACGAGTAACACGCTTGAGAAGGGTTCTGTGGTCGGAAAGGTGCCCTAGGGAGCGCCTGGGAGCGGGACGCGGGCACCGGAGGAGCGGCCACACACACCGACCGAACC
>NW_009952974.1:11850081-11875710 GCF_000747805.2 Chaetura pelagica | reverse complement strand
GCTGCTTTCAGCCATAACTCTCCCGTGAGCTGCCTCAGAACTTCTTCTCCCTCTTTTTAAGGAAAAAAAAAAGAAAAAAGACCCGACTTTTGTGAGTAAAAATACTCACTGCTCCTTGCGATCTTGGTTTTTGCTGCTCTGCTTGTTGTAAAGGCCTGCGCAGAATCTGGAGGATAAAGCTTCAACCACAAAACTCAGATACTTCTCTGTCTAGACTCTGCGCAGCCAAACTTCATGCATTTAGAAAAGATCTAAAAGAGCAAACTTTTCCGTAGAGCAGCACCTCTCCCAGCTTTTTGTGGCACCCTTTAAAGAGAGAACACCATCTTGCACAATCTTGGTTTCATTGGTAGTCAAATAAATACAAAACTAGACTTTAGGTGTCTATGAATAGTTTTTATTTTCCACCATTTTGTTTCCTTGCTTGCCTGTATGAAAAGTTACGTGTATTTTGAAGTTAGGTTCCTATGGCTAGTCAGAGTTTGAGGAACTGTTAACAGGACATAAATCCAACGGCTGACACGCTGGTACTAAACCTCAGGGTATCAAATTGACAAATGAAAAAATGGATAGAAAGTGTTGGGGTAGTAGCTGTGTGAGTCGAGGGGAAACAAACAAACAAAATACAGAAAAAAGTATCCTTTCCGATATCCTCACACACAGGTACACACACATAGGTAACCTGTGAGCTAAGTGAGCAAATTCTCAAATGAGGAGAGAGACTGGCTCTTTGTCTTCAGATTTATCTATCTCTTGATACTGCTATTAGTAGTTTAGCTTTACATGTACAAATTTTATAATTTAGTTAGTGAGAATAGACTCAAAGCCCAGGTTAGACAGGAATGCTGATGTTGATTTCCTCCCTATACTCTGGAAAATGCCCCAAAATATATAAACTTAAAAGTTACATGCTAAGTATTTCTGCCTTTAAGAAGCCGTTTCCAAGTGTGCTGTGGTCCTCTCGGTGGTCCTGTACAGGCAACACCAGCAACAGGGCATCACTTCATCAGCTGCCACAGCACGACAGGCAGCCTCGTAGCTGATGGCCAGGCCATGTGGTAGTTTAAGGATCAATACAGTACCTTGCACTGCCTCCAAAAATAAAGCAATCCACTTCTTACAGACACATTCTGCACTAACTGGCACATTTTGTATCGTTATTCCACGAGTAGAGACTGATAGGATTTTAACAGAAGAAAACCAGAGCTAGAAATAAATGAAGAAACTGCATTGCTCAGGTGCCCCGTTACATCTCATGAACACCACTCCCCATGCTCACTGGTGGGAGGAATGCACACATTGAATCTGCTGGGCAGAAATATGCATTTCCTCACCTCGTTCCTGATTCTGCAACATAGTACGTACGGTCTTTCAGGAGTTTGAATCTCATCAGACAGAATTTTCTCTTATTTTCTGTCTTGCTAAGGCTTTAGGAGTGGAGAGCCAGCCCTTGGTTCAGTGACAACTGTGTACAGTGTAAAGCACATTACTGCTGCTTGGCATAGGTAACTCCATGTGTGCTGGAGGGCGTGTGATGTGTGTGTCTGGAGAGAACAGCACACTTCAGAGAAGTAGCCATGTACACTGGGTAATTCACCATCCCTTCCTGAACGGTCACTGAAGGAGAGAAACAAAGTGCTCTGAGGTGGCCTAGTCTCACCTTTCTTATGTGAGCCAGTATTTCCTACTCAGTGGAGCAAGAGGCCGCTGTTAGACCACCTGGCTCTTGTAAGACCAAAGTTTCATATTGTAACAGCCTGAAAACTAGTTGATGGCATAACAAAATGCAGCAATTGGAGACAGTAGTAGGTATGTCGCTACTGTCTTTGCAATTTATCCTGCAGTGTCAGGTTGCTTTATGAATACTTGCAGGTATGTGCTGGTAGTTGGACTGGACATGTCAGAAACCAAGAGGGGATCAATTGAATCACAATCAATCACATTCCAAGAGAACTGTGCAATTTTTTCAGTGTCTGAATGAATCTTAACAGTAATTATTCAATAATTTCTAATTTATACTTAGAAGCAGGTTTTCTCCTTTTACTAGGAAATATAAATAACTAGATAAAGGTTTGTTGAGAACTTTATACCAGTAAAATGAAAACCAGTATCTCAGAAAAGGAGAGATCCTAACACAGTAAACCTGAAAAATCATACTCTGCTGTGTTCGAGTTGTCACCAAAAGAAAATGCCTCACTTTTCCCTCATGCATATACTTGTCTTTTGTTTACATTTGGCAAATCCTCTGAAAAGTTTAGGATGGGCAGTTATGTCTCAATCTGTCCTAAGCTTCAGATTCCATCTCACTTAGGTTTGCTCTATGCTGTCAGAGTCAGTGTCTTCTAAATTTAGAATCTCAACTTTATTCCTCCTAAGATATTGTGCAAGCTGATACTAAAATAAGCAAAAGGTGTGCTGAGGAAGACATACAACTAGGTTTTTAAATGCAAGTTTGAAAGTCTATGAAACAACAGAGCTATTCCCTATGTACACATGAAATCTTATATAGAAAAATACAGGAGTATGTTTCTAGTTTAAGTATTATAGCTGGATACTTTTGGAGTTAGGCTTAGACTTTCTTCTAAGATTTAAAGATTATTCAATTCCACAGGAGTTTTTGCTGATGAACTGGTGCTGTTTGGGTCCTGCTTCAATCACAAATATGTGTCCTTTTATCAGCACTGATGTTCATCTGATCCACAGAGTTTGGAGTCCTGAACTTGCAAAAACCCAAAAACCTCCTGTGTCAATGATACAGAATACATATAATCAGACAAAGCTACACCAAACTGTTACAGCACAGCTCTAGGAAAAGCAAAATGACACATTCACAGTCCCTATCATATCGAACTTACTCCAGAGAAAGATTTTATCTTTTCCATTAAACTATGGAGGTTTTACAAACATGAACATCCCATACAGTTCTGAGGAAGACCTAACTGGAAGGCTGACGAGCATCTAAAAATAGCAGCTGTTGAGCACAGAACACCTCTCTTATTGCTATACCATTTAGAAACAAAAAGGGATGTCAAGATCATCTCATTGATCTAGTTTTCCTTTAGGTTTTATCTCTTCAGCTCAAACTGTGCAACAACCTTAAATGGAGCACATATCTCCTATTTGAGAAATGCTTACAGCATTGCATGTTCTTTATTTACTGAAGAAAGAAGCTAGTGCTTCCCTTGGAAAAAAACACAAGCACACAGTACTGCTCCTGCTATATATAAATTTTGCAGTGGCAAAGAGTGAATTCTGAAATGCTCTTCCCAGGGCTTTGTCTTCATCATAGATTACCTGAGATTCCTTCAGTTTGGGTGTATTATATTTATAATGAGCTTTGAAGAGTAGAAGAAGGACTTCCCCCCCCCCCCTTTTCCTTTGCTTCTCCACTCTGGAGGATTAAAAATATTTTGAACATGGAAATCTGGAATCTTGTTAGATTAGTGATACTTCTTATATTTGCTGTTCCATTATAGTTCTAAAAGGAAGCTGGAATTTGTAGTCTCCTTTATTGCAATGCCTATTACTGAGTAGTTTTGAGTAGAAACTGTTTTTTACATTATTTTTTGTTTTGCATTGTAAGAGATTTGAGTGATAGGGAGGCAAGCCCAGTCCTACAATTTTCTCTCCACAGATATAAGCCAGTATGATGGCAGATGCCCTGCCTGAGCAGAGTTTGCATCAGTTTGTATTGCTTTGTGTGATAGCTTTCCTTTTTTACTAATTGCACTAAATTTTTAGCCTCGCAATTCCAAATACTGACCTTGGTGTGGCTAACAGCCTTTTGGGAGGGAAGCATTTTCCTAGAGAGAACTCAAGGTTCGACTGAAATCTCTCTGATCATTACACAGCAGTGTAAAGTGGCTGGAAATGCTGATACCATGGGGAAAAAATGTTCCCCATGACTTTAGGTTTTGTATTTTTGAGAAAACTGAAATATCTGCAACACATACTTGTTTATGAGATAGATTTTAATATTTTACCATGCTGTCTTTTTGTCAACTTCAAGTCCAAATTATCCTAGCAAACAATGTTTCACAAAGCAGTAGTGTTACAGAATAATATTTTTCATTTTGAAAGCTGAGATTCCACTCTTTTAGGCAATAGACTTCCAAATATAACAGGTATTTCTAGGTCTGTCAGTTTGATCCTGATGAAAACTGGTCAGAACTGACACTGGGAGAAATGGTAAAACAGCAAAATATGCAACATAAAATTTTCAAGCCTTGTAGTGCCTGACAGTCATACAATATGATAAAGGAGAAGCATAAAGAGCAACAAAGTCTCAGTGAGAGACAAAAAGAAATTGAAAAAATCATCTATATAAGCAGACACAAATCCTTCGTATAGACACGGGCTGCTTACCCTCCTGCTGACATTGCAGAGGAGACAATAGGTCAGTCTTGAATTGCCTAAACTGCCACATAACCGCTTTGTGTGTTTGTTCATAGGAGGCACAGACACTTACTGCCCAAGATGCTGCTTCAGCTACTTAGACCTTTATTCCCCCTTCTACAGCAGTTAAAGTGTCCTTCAAATCCTGCAGCTTCAGGTAGCTTGCTTTCTCAGTTCTGAAGCAATAGTTACTCTCTTATTTCTTCAGGTTATTAGTTGTCAGGCTAGAAGCTGTTTCCTAGTATCTGCAGTAGGTAACTTTTATGTTAGAGAATACATGAGACTGTATTTGTTTGACCCAGGTTTCTAAACATAAACATTTCTCAGAGCTTGATTTACCTCTTAGGACAAAATCTTGTATTAGCATAACTGACAATAGCTTTGCCTAGAAAGAAAATGTCTCTACCAATTGAACTAAATTCACCATTTTAGATACTCTTTAGATACTGGATTTCCTTCAAGTAGATTCACTCTTGCTGTGACTGGATTTTTAAGTGGTGGAAGGGCAAACCAGCAGCCTAATGTCAGCAGTGTCTACAATGATTACATTTAAATATACTTAGCTTATTCTGAAAAGAAAATCCAAATGCACAAAACTCTTTTAAATTCTGTAAATTGTGCAAAGTTTCACTTGACATTTGAGTGAAATTACTGAAGATTCTGGATTTATTAAAAATACAGAAAAAAGTTATAAATTAAATCACATAAACCTGTTACTAGTGTTTGCTCTAAACTCCAGTTAGAGTGTAATAACTCAAAAGAAGAACAATAGCAGGTCAAAATAAGAAATCTAGGATAACAGATTACATGTTTCAACAAAAATAGTTTTATCTAGGATTGCTTTAGTGTCCAGAATAGGAGAGGGCTCTGATAGCATTCAGCTGCAGCTATCCAGTTCCCACATTAACATGGAGAGATGAAAATTTGCTACTAAGCCTCAGTATTCATCAGCTAATAAATCCACAAAAGAGGATATCCCCAGTATCTAATTGCAGTTCTATACACCTAAGCATTATTAGTTCACAGGTCCTCTTTCAGCACACAGAAGTCAGACAATACTCAAGGGATAACTGCTATATGAATAGCTATGCTATTTTCTACGCTACACTGGTATTTGTTTAAATATAGTAGAAGGTCCCTGTTCTTAATTACATTAATACTGGTAGATAAGCAGGAGTTACACATAACTTACTAGACTTTTATGAACAGTATTAAACTTTATTTCATAATTATTTCATAAGTTACTTGAATAGCTGGAGTTGCTGCTGTGTGTACAAGACAAGAATCCTGCAGCTGGCTTCCAGGTAAATTTTTCTATCCTTTTGAAACCCATGGAACAAAATATGCAGGCTGGCAAGTCAGAAAGCTAGGAGTTTCTTTAGTAGCAGCCAATGAAACCTGAGTGGTTAGTCAACTCTGCCATTAATGCTTACCCTCCAAAATGTTAGTTTGAACAGACTCACCCCAAACACCTACTAAACTAAAAAGGGACATGGTCCCCAACCATTATCACTGCTCTCTAGCTATTACAGAAGAGGTTATTGCCTCTCTCTGCCAAAGGAAACGATAGTCCAGACACTTCTTAGACTGCTTCAGGCAGTCAGCAGGGCTAGTTTAATTTGCTGATGAAGGCTGTTTCAGATAATTGGCTTAATTAACTGTAATGGATTAGGGAGTACTCACATGGTCTTCCCTGGTAGCAGTGCTGCAGAAGCTGTCATCTGCTGCAGGACTGCAGGATTCAAAGTTTCTAGATCTCCAAGAGGCTGTTTATTCATAGCTTTGGTGCAAGAATTGGTAACAGAGTTCCTGTACAACAGGTTGTAAGTTTTACTGTCCACAGGCACATCCCAACAGCTTAGTGTTGCCAGCCTATAATGGAAGGAGAAACCATGCTCAGCCTAAGACTGCACCTTCACCAGTAAGGGAACTGGAGGCACTAGCTCACGTATTTCAATAGCTTCAACATAAAAATGAAAAAAATCATTCCTACAGGTTATGAAAAGGTTAATCTTCCCTTATCACTGTGTGAGAGTTTAACAGTTAGTCTAAGGAAAGTGAATTGTCCTTTTGGCTCAGTAGCTTCTTCCATATTCATCCTGCACCATCAACTGTACACAGCAACCTTCACTACACCTAGCATCAAGCTTACTTCTCATTACATTTCTCAGTCCTTTCAGGACAGTCATATATCCTGGGGATGATGGCAGACAAACTGCCTTTCCCTTTCCACATCAGGTAGTAGAGGGATGAAAAGAACAGTGTCAGTGTTCTACCTTGTTATGCTCCCCTAGTCCCAAGAAGAATAACTTAAGAGGAAAGCAATGTTCCATCTCCCCAAACAGGCAAAGTTGATTAGACAGTTTTTCTTGTCAGTCCTGCAGTTTCTTAAAGGGCTTAAGCTTCTTTGTGAGTGGCTTCAACCTCAGTAACACTGTTAGTGCAGACTTCCCCAGAAGCATCCCAGACCTCTATTATAGGTCAAGACAAATCAGTTCCATCCAAAGTCTAAACTACAAGAAAAATCAGCATATTTATTTTTCCTATAAGGAGGGGACAGGATATTTAAGAAGTAACCTCAAGTCTGAGAAGTAATGGATAGCAGAAGAGTCAATTAACAATATAAAGATACTTGTTTCCTGCAGATTTATTTTTCTTACACTAGCATAAGTGCTTTTGTAGTCCTAACAAAGTCTTGGCTGTTTCCCCAACTGTGAGGTATTTTCATAGAATCATGAACTTGAAAAGTTGGGGATCCTAACAGGATCCACTTTTAAGAAAGGGTAAAAAGCCTGTACTCAGGAAATGTGCCAGCCAGACCACAGAACCAGCCTTGTAACCTGCTCAAGTGACATTAAACTGAAGAGTATATAGGCCTTACAGTACAACAGGATAAAAGAACAGCCTGAGAAGGATCAACAGGAGAAATTTAAGATACAATACTTATATTGCTTAGATTTGTGTATTAACTTGCTATTAAGGTACCTATTAAGTCTTAAGGCAAAAGAGAAGGGTAAAAGAAAAATTGTACAACTAAAGTGCTATCTGAGAATCTACATTGTTTATTCAGGAATAAGTGCCCCCAAATCTGAAGTACAACATTTAAAAATCTACAACACAAAAATAGAAAATATTCAAAATGCACAGAAACACATGTCAACTTTAATGTGATTAAAACGTCACATGAGATTTTTTGCAGTTAAGTGGCAATTAAGGATGTGCTTTACAACACTGTCTAGGAATCGGCAAGTTTCCTGTACAGGCAGGATCCTCATGCTTGTGCAAGTCGTTCTAGGACTCTTCGGTAATCTGAAACAAGTTGCTGGAAGCTCTCTTCTAGTTGTTCATGTTGCATGTTTAGGTCTATTTGGTTCAACTGATTTGTCAGCTCCTCTGGTCTTAGACACCTTCGCATCTTGGCAAGTTCTCTCTGCTTTTTCTAAGCAATCAAACAAACAGTAGTTTGAACACAACCAACAATAACAAAAAAGTGATTAATTACATGTATTCAATTTCAGTATCTGGTTAAGATGTCCCCAATCATAAGAAAAACTAACAGTGTTTGATTAGGACATCTTTCCTGTGAAAGCCTCGTAGCTCCTCTATTACCAATGAACCAGTGAAAAATAGTTTCAAAGTTTTTCCTTAACCAAACAGATTAGGTCTAATGGAACTTCTACTACTGAAGATGTATGGCATGGAAAACTAGACTGGAGAAGACTGATGAGGATATTTCATTCTACACTGACATTAACAGCACTGGTGTCCCATTATAAGGCTGCTCAGCCAACTAATTTCCCCATAATTGACTTATCAATAATTAATTTTACATCTTCTGTACACAGAAAACACTTGAAAAAATTTTACAAATTATTCAAAAGTTACCAGGGATCAGCAGTAGCAAGGTTGAAATGCAATAAAATTATTTACAAGCATAAACATATTTGTAAAGATGAGGAGCTCCCCTTGCTGTGGCATGTGATATTTTTACCTGTTCCTTAAATACAAACTCATTTTGAGGTGTTTTGCCTTGTCCTCAGATATACTCTTATACAGATAGCCATTTCTGAACTGCTTAGTTCCTTACTTTCTTTCCATTCATGCAGAACAGCAGTGGCATTTACTTCCCAAAGGAATTACATGAAGAACAAAGACATGATCAATGAGACATGTCCACCAGCACAGTCCACTAATGTGCATGAAAAACAACAGCTCTTCAGAAATGGAGAAGCCACAGTAAAACTCAAAATTCACAAGCTGCTCACTCTTTGAGCTACCTGGTGCTCTGTTCATTAAGATACCAAATCTATTATTTCCTGGTTTTGTAGTACTTATACAGAGAGAAACATATTGCTCTGTAAAGACATTGCAATCTAGTGGTGCCATATATACAAAAATCTCAGTATTTTTAGCAACAGCCTCTTCAGTAATGTGAAGACTTCAAGGGGAATAGATGTATTAGGTTTTTTTGGTCTAACAGGGTAAGTGCTGCTTTAGGAAACCCTGCAAACTAATCAAGGTACTTCTCATACTTTGTGAAACTTTTCCAAGAGGGTTTTGGTTTGCTTAGCAAGTGAATTGAAGAGAGTAGCTAACATACAAATTATAGCAATAAACCTAGATTAATTTGTGTTCTTTTCACTCAGAATACCAAGAGCAATGCTATTAGCACCTAGGATTTAAAAAAAAAATAAAATCTGTATCTCAAAGGGTCATCTTATGCAACATGGACCAACTCTCTTGAAGATCCTGAGAAGCACACTTAATAAGAATGAAGAAAATTACTTTGTACTAAGTTTAGTACTTGCTTGAACTTTACTGCTGAAATTATTTTATATTCCATCTGCATAGAGTTCTACATTGACATGGCTCAATTGCTTCTAGCAAGCTGTTTTGTTAAAACCCAGCTAACACGTAGAACAAGAATATAAACTATTCCTGGTCTGCAGCGTAAACTTACTACCACATTTCTATCTCTTCAAATTTTTGGCCAGTCTGATATTAACCTCTTCAAGAAACTGGTATTTTTTTCCTCCTTAAGCCTACTTGGGCATAATGCCTCTTGTAGATAGATAACACAGTAGTAACTTGCTCCTGGAACTGGGCAGGAAACAGTCAGGAACCAAGTACAGAATCTTCAGCACCGCTATACATTAATGTTCTCTGCATCTGTATGTCAGTTGAACACTGCATAACTAATAGTAGTTGATTGGCAACATAATTGGCATCAACTACATTTATGGAAATGAAAGTAAAATCAAGTATAATTAGCCTTGAAATAATAATACTTAAGTCATATACACCTTATAGGGGCCAATCAGTCTTCTTTTAACGTCCAACCGATAGCTTCTGGACTGCTCTGCATCACCCATATCTGTTGCGCGCAATCGGAGAATTTCATAAACTCGTCTTGTGTGTTGCTAATGAACAGAAAGGAGAATAAAACATACTTGAAGAGGTGACTCAAAAGAACACAAAGTGGAGCAATATTGAAATACTAAAGTAGTTCCTCAGCTTCTCAGAAGACAACCAGAGCCACAGACAAAGCCTCTGTCAAACCTATCCTCCTATCTGATGGGTTAAACGGATAAAAATCCTTGTCTTCTCTTCCAAAGTGTTTTCTTACACACACCCAGTGTCTGATCTGTCAAAGTGTTGCACTAGCTGTAGAGGTGCAAGGACTTGCTGTAAATGAGCATCAGCAAGTTCAGAAGCCAGTCCAAAAATACTTCAGTGAACTGAAGGACTGGAAGAAAAGTGACATTAAGCAGTATTTTACGAAGCTGTATCTACTTAGCTAATTTTAATGTTCTCCATATACCTACTGCTCTTCACAGGGCCCCCTGGAGGTCCTAAATACAAGAATGAAGCAAAAACATTTAAAAGTTTTCTGTTTATGGAAGAAAATGAAACAATTAGTAAACAGAAAAATTGAAGCAGTTTTGGAACCAGGATCTGCTACTATTGTGTCTAGGAAGAAAAACCTACTGTTTCCCAGTTTCTGGGATGAAAAAAATAAATCATATTGCTACCATATTACTAGTAACTATTACATCTATATGAAAGCAGAATTTAAGACCAAGTATTTTTTTTGCTGAGTAACACAACACAGTAAGATAGTTCATTTGATATCCCAGGACATGTTTTGATACTGTTAAAAGAAACCAAACTGAACTTAATCCTTTCAGATTTAAGACATCAGATGTAAAAGACTACAGATGTAGCTTCCTTATACAAGCTATAACATCTTCATGAACACATCTGAATATGGCTTCACACCTCCCATCTCTCAAGCCAAGTTTTCATTAAACCACATTCAAACATATTTTCAATTAAGCAACTGCCTTTTCACTACCATACTCACTAATGAGTTTAATCACTTACTGCAGAGACTACAAGCAAATTTACTTGTTGAATTTAACTATTTAGCTCTCCCAAGTGTTTAGAGCTGCCTTAGTAGCAGTTGTTGGCTACATTACTGTACTGCATTCCAAAAACACTACTTGTTATTTGCATAAATATACTTGAAAGAAATGGAAGCCATGGCAAATAACATTACATTTTCAGCATTAGTAGGTAAAAAAGAGCATTTATCTAAGAGCACAGGGTATGTATCTCCCTTCCAGATACATCCTAAAATCTGTTGAAACAAGTCAGAATGCATAAATCCCAAGCTTCCACCTCTATGTTTAAATTGTTATTGTACTAGTTTGATAATAATATGGCCAGCTACAACTGTTCCAATACCTTATTTATTTTCAGTTTTTGTTGAGCTTCCATCACCATTTCTTGACTGAAACCTTGCATTAACTTTCCTGGGGAAAAGCAAAGCAAATCTTGACAGAGCTTTACAAGAACAAAGTCTCTTAGCTTCACATAGTTTTCAGATGGATCTTCAGCTAGAAAGAAGAAAAAAGCACAGAATTAATATCAGCATCATTTGTTTCCTCATCTCTGGTATGTAATTACAGAGACCTATGGAAAAGAAAAGCAGGCACAGTATTCATCAGTATATAAACAACTGTGCTAACTACTCTAGGTGTGCCTAAGTAGTACTCTCAAAGCTTTAGATGCTCGATAACAGACATGGAAGAGCTTGCAAAATAAAGACTTAATATTTTATTTATGTAGTACTGTATAGGATTATATAAGCACTGCTAACAGACTGACAATATACATGTATAATCCAGCTTAACTAGTTGGAAAAAGAAACTTACTCTGTATAAAACTCTTTTTCTTGCATGTTCTATCTATTCTGTATTTAACAGGGTGGTGGAAAATCTAGAACGCTAATTACGGAGAAAAAGACTGGTGAAACTATCCTACTGTATATTACTAAACTAGCCAGAGATACTTTGACCACAACTTACATAGTCTTTGTTAGAAAGGAAGATAGCAAAGCGTACAAGGACCCAAAGGACAAGCTTATCCAAAAATAAAAGGCTGGAAGGACCTTATCAAAAGCTGATTTGCAAGTTCAAGTCACTTCCATGCTTAAAATGGTAGCTTAAGTATCAAAACTGTTGCTTTAGAAAAAGCAAAGTTCAGAACTAGCTTTGGAAAATATCAACATGGTCCCATATGCAATTTTTTTACCACTTAAGAACTATGGAAAAGGAAAATGCTTACTATGTTGTGAATACATTTCTTTCTTCCTTGCTTAGTTGTTTGAACAGGCTTACTACAAGTAAGTAGCAGGGTCATGTTCCCTCCCAGCACTCATTTTTCTGTGGACTAGAACTGTGGAATTTATTGTTAAACAACTTATATCCGAGAGCTGTGTTTTTCTTTAGTTTTGAGGACCACTGTATGTAGTTTAAATTTGCAGTTTAAGGATGATCAAAAGGTAGTAAGTTACCAAGAAGGAATGGGACAGACGTTTTGGCTGTGAATATACAGCACTGCTCAACCAGCACTTCATTTTTTTTTGGTTGGAGGACTTATGATGATTCTATCAGTTCAAATGTTTTTGGTATGAGTGGCCTAATCTTGTATGGCAAGTCTTATAGGACTTATTCTGCAAAAGAGATTGGAGAAGCTGTAATAAAATTGATTCCATTCCTTTCCACTCAGATTAAAGACAGACAAGGCAGTTTCTGTACAGCAAGCACTAGCAGCATACATTTCACAAGTGTCAGTTAGGATGACAGGTTATAAGCAGAACAAAATATTTGTTGTAAATATGAAACTCCTAAGTAATTAAAAAAATTCTCTCTCCAATATGTTAATTAGGTCTTAATTCCCTCTCTTGATGAAGGTTAAAGGTTTTACTTCACAATTTTAAGTGCTACTTAACAAAATATTCTCACCATATCAAGATTGTCCATCCCGATTTTCCCCTCAAAAAAACCCCCAAAAAACCTGTAAAAGCCTTATTTTCCATAACTTGAGTGCCATGCAGAGCATTGCAAGCTTCCTCCTGCTTTATTCCATAAAGAAATTAAAACAAATTTTAGTGCACGCTTACTGTTACTACAACCCTGCATTTAAGGCACTGAGCCATGAACATGTCATGCCATCTATGCAAGTACCATGTTAAGACTTTGCTGATCCTGAGCTATAAAAGCTATATAAAGCTTTGTATTGCTTAAGTGAAAAAGAGGAAAATAAACGCATGATGCACGTGATTTCCTGTTACATAAACAAAGTCATACTTCCTTAGGTTCCTATGAACTGGATTAAAATGAGGTGGGTTACTTTGACAGGATTATCCCACAGCAATGCATCATGTGAAAGCAAGTGTTCTGTTGTATTTTAATTAGAATGGGGGTGTTCTCTCAAGGAGGAGGTCTGAGACAGCACCTAGAACTGAATGGTCAAGTCACGTGTTTGAACTGCATTTTTTCCTACACTCTGCTTGAAACCACTGGACAGATGTAGTGTTTAGACATTTTTAATGCTGCATTTTTTTAATACACCTACACACTTTTTCCCCTCTGCCATTTCCTCAATTTTTACATATTGGTGCACACACCTCTAATATCCTCGGTGCCTTTAGCCAGCAATATGTGCTCCTGGAGAAGAAATTATCTACAGATTTGTACTGTCTGTACAACTTTGGCTTGCACACTAACATTAATATGCTATTTTAGTTTGTCATGTCCCCCTCCAATTTTGAATTTTGGCTAATAGGAGTAAGTTGAACAAGGTATTTGACAAAGCTTGATCTCTTGGCAAACTCAGCTGTGTATCTCACAATAAAATGTCTAATTAGCTGATAATCCGTTCATGCTAAGGATTGAATTTCCCTGGCGTGCTGTTCTTTAAGTAAAGGATTTAAGGAGCTACATTATATACAGTTCTTCTGTAAACCAGGGTACTATTAATCCTGAACTGAGCTGAATCTAAATCTTCAAAAGACTATTTAATTCTGACAAATGAACATGAAAGTAGTTTGCAGGCTAACAACCTGTGAATGCTAGATAGAAGTTGCTTATTAAACTGATGAAGTGAGTTAAAATTTAACACAAACCTGTTATATCAAGTACTGTAGGAGAAGACATATAGTATCTATGAACTGTTTCAAGCAGCTGAGCACCATGGCCTTCTCCTTGGAAGGGTGGCAAGATCAGCATCTGGCTACAGACAAAGGAATGCATATTCAGTTCAAACGCGTGCTTTTACAAACATTATAATGTAAAGGCTTAAAACTGAAATGCTATTTCATTTTAGATTAAGCTACATGAAGCAATCTTAAAATACAATTGTTAGCTAAGTCTTAAAATTGTTAAATATTCCAGACCTGTTTGAGGCTCCCTCTGCTTCAAGAAGGGAACAATGAAATAAATTAGTGCATAGCCAGCTAATAATGGGGATTTTTTTTAAACAAATCAACACCATTATAAACAAGTATTGGGAACTTCAGCAGTTCCCTCTTCTGAAATAAAAGGCAAGGCACGAGTTACGCCGCCAATTACCTTACACGTGGCCGGGTTTTGTCTGGGTACACATAGTAATTATAGACTGTCATGTAGCCTACGGTCGCAAAGAGCGTAGCTCCATCCTTATTATACTTCTCAAATCTGCAGATAAAACAGAAAGCCAAGCAGGTCAATTACAGTCGCGCTCCCATGCAGTGTCCATTTTCTTTTCCATTCTCCATCTGAATTTTCAGTGTCAGCAAGCTACTCTGTGAGGGCCCAATGGGTACACCTGCTATGTTCTGAATGTACAATTCACTTAATTGGTGTGCAGCAACTTGGATAAATCAGACCTCTTTACAGCACTTCAGTACACTTGCCTATTATAAAGATGAATAGATGGCAAGTAAAAGAAAACACAGGCAAACCTCATTTTACTGTTTAAGCCTACATTCAGGGCTCTAACGGACAACAGCATTTAATTCAGCTCCATTCTCAAGCTTTCCTAAAGCCTCATAAACAATAGTTTTTCATTCCTGGGAAAAATATCATTATACTGCTCCAATAATTGGCCAGCCACAATTAAAATGCAGGCTTTGTGGAGGTAATAAGGTCCACTGTTGCTTTAGAACTGTACTTACACTAGAAAGTAGTTCCATCTTTCATCATCTACATCAATAAAGCTAGCAGTTTCAATAAACCACATCAAGAACGTCTGAAGCCTTTCATGATATTCTCGAAAGCCTGGACATGTCATGTCAGCCTAGGGAAAAAGCCAGAAGAAGTCAGGTGAAGCCTATCACAGATGTAAGAGGAAAAAATATGCAAAACTTAATTAAATTCTACAATATCAAAAGGCATGTTTAAAATTAGTAATAAACTGGTAAATGATAGTATTTATTTATTATAGCTAAAATAGTGAAAGTGCACCACTGCAAAAAAAAAATTTAATTTGGTTGCACAAAATCAGAAGTTTAACTTATTTTTCATACCTTGTATATCTGGTATGTTATATCTTCACCAGCTTCCTCATTATGGACTGAGTATGTGTGTAGCAGCATTCCAAAGGGCTTGAAGTTGACCTCCTTCTCCAGCAGAGACACAAAGTCATCTGTGTTTGTGCAAAAACCAGGAGGAATGATTTCTCTAATTTTACTTTCAACATCGTCTGCCTGGAGGTTACAAAAGGGGGCAGGATCAGTGAAGATTAGAAAAAGACAGCATTCATATAACTATTGTGCTATAAGAAATTAATAAGAGATGCTATGGCCTAACGGTTAAACAAAAAAGAAAGAAAAAAAAAAAAAGGCAAGCTTTCCTATTGTCCAGTAGTGACATTCTAGCAAGTAAAGGAGCTGCACTGGCAAGATTCAGAAAGGTCACAATCCATCCACTGTAAGCATCAAAAAACTCATGAGTTCATGAACATTTTTGTTTAGAAGTAGTTATATCTGTCCAAGTAAAACCTAACTGTGTTGATAGCTATTCTGAAAGTGCAGTATAATCAGAAGCTAAGACTTTTCACCCAACAATTCTCCAAGACTATGCTACACAGCCTTCTGAAACTCAGGTTCCCAAACAAGCAGCTTACAAAAGGCACTAGGTTGTACAGAACTAAACAGAGAGAAAGAGACAAAGACCAAAAAATGGTTATGTCCCAAACAGGAAAGTGACAACTAGCATACTCTTGCATCCCTCTGTCTCTGCTTGAAATGTCTGCCTACAGGATCAGCTGCAAAACACTACAAACTCTGAAGACAACACCCCACATTCTAATAAAAGGACATTTTGAAAACAAAGCTTGACAGAAAAATATAATGTAAGGATACTGTCAAGAAATTTGGCTTTTAGTCTAATATACTGGAAAGAACAAGAAGTATTCTGACAGTAAAATTAAATTCAGACATTAAAATTACTCTTTTCAGATAACCAAAGGGAAAGTTAGAGACTATCAGCTGAGCAGACTTCATAATCCTTTTCAGACCCCAAAAAGACCACTTGATTGAATACATTTACTACTTCTTTTTAACCATGAATATTTGATGAAGTTTCACAATAACGTATTACTGCTTCTCACCAGGCAATAAAACTTAATGAATTGGTCTCAACTTAACAAAACCATACTCCTCAATACAACCCCTAAAAGCCTGACATTACATTCAACAAAATGAGCTTACATTCAATTCAAACTTTCCTCTGGACAATGAATCCAGGTTTTTACTTAATGGAGTTTGCCGTGAGTTCAGCTGTAATGTTTGTATTGTATCTATTTCCACAAGGACTGACACAAGAACACTTTGTGTTAACTTACTAAGCAGCTCTTTCACACCGTTTACATGCATGATGGGTATTAGTTCAAAACCAAGACCCTTGCTACTTAGCATTCAAAACAGGGAAATTAAGATGCTTAGAACAAAATACACTACAAAAGGCTAATACAACATGCTACTAATTCCTGTCTTTTCAACCATAGTCCCTTAAGTAGAAGCAATGCACCTGCAAATGAATAGCACTTTATCATTCAGTTACATTTTTAGTGTAGAGAAAGATACATGTAGTTCAGCACAAACAAGTTTTATTCTAAATTGTTTGGTACTACCAACATTTATATTTCTATTTGTAAAGAGAGCTATTAAGCAGTTAAAATATAGCTCTACAATACTTGGTGGAAGAACCCAGTTAAAACATGTACAATCTTTACATCCATTTCATTTTCCTAACAATGGAGATTTATTGGAACCTTTGCTATTTTTCTTAAAGTAATACTAGTTAAACATTTTCTTTACACTTACTGATTTAAGTGCATTACATAAAATCGGCCGTTTTTTTTTCAGAAGCAATGAATTACATAAATATTTGTATGGAACACACTTGAGAAATGCTTTTGTTTTTTTTTAACTGCAAGTGTATTGTTTACATAGATCTTAAGTCTGCACTGCTGACAAATCTGTGGGAATCCAAAACTAGGAATTTGCAGTGACTTTCATTTTATAGCTGAAAAAGGCATGTAAAAAATCTAGAATTAAAACAATACTTCCAAGTGTCAGCTCAATAACTCAGACCATGTGGAAGATACATAATACTTCATACTGCATATTCATCCTTTTTAGGTAAGTAAGTAATTTTGTTCCCCTCACATCTGAAAGTTCCTTCATTAGTGTTAAGGAGAAAGACAAACTTCCACCTGCTGAAAGCATGTAAGATAATGCAACCATCACTGGCTGACACCACAGAAAATTCTTGTTTTCCACAAAATAGAATTAAATTATGCCAACAGAAGTTTAGCAAATAAAGCAGCAGATAATCCTTCTTTGTTCTATATGACTACAACATATTTTCACCTACTATCTCCTAAAATGTCTCTTCCATTGAAATGAGGCTTGACATAATTTAGGAAAATATATTCAGTTACTTTTACAGTTGACAAGATCTTCCTTTTTTACAGCAGAAATCCCAGAATCCTCAGTGTGAATGGATCATTTTAATATAAAGATTAATCATGTACTAATGGGCAGTTATGACATTTGTGTTCCGTGTAGATGATATTTCATCTAATGACTTAGTTTAAAATAATTATAGAAACATATTTGAAAGATTATTTTCTTTAGCAATTTTATGTATTAATTCCAGTGGGGAGCAATGGAGTGGTAAGTACTATTACTTTAAAAAGTATACTCAGTATTACAATTTTTATTAACTTTTGCATAAAGCCAATGTATTAGATGAGTTTCAAAGCAAGATAAATACATTTATAGCAAAGACTGTTTCAGAGGTTAGTAAAATACTTTATCCCACCCCATAAAATGCAGATGAAAAGGAAGATACTAGAACAGCTGCAAATCTCAGAGCAGGAATTTGGAGGTCAATGCTATTAATATTTACACTAGAAGAAAGCACCCTCTCCAGATACTAGAAATAATTTACTCCACCCAAGGGATAAATTCTGTCTATTTTCATTACATGAAGTGTCAGCTTCTGTTCCAAACATGATCATTCTTTGTTGAGCCCTCCCCACTAACTTAGTTGAGATCCATCTTTATGAAGATGATGATAATAAGATGCATAAATATGACTGAGTTCTGGCTGGCTCTTGACATTTCAGGATTTTATTTTTTACCTCATATTTGAAAAGATCTTGGGGAAAAAAAAAAAAAAGTGGTATTTGGCCCAATATTTGTTAGTCCCTAGCAGAGATTGTAGCAGCTGCTTTAGCAATAGCAGAATCAAATAGCACAGAGTAAAACAGGCTGCTATTGCTCACATGGGCATTCAGCTATAAAATCCTAAGATGTGAATAACATTTCAAAGCATTAAAACAAACTCCTTACTTGTAACCAGTAATGTTAAAGACAGAAACTGCTGTCCTTTCCTAAACACTATATACTCCCAGCACAAAGACTATCTGTCATCTGTGGCAGATACTTCAAATCTTAGTATGTTTACCCTGAATGGGCTGAGATCAGCAACCAAACAGTTAACTTAGAAAAGCAAATGTTAATATGCGTTTAAATTAACATCCTGCTGTAATGACAGCTTATGTTTTAATCTCTGCAAATGCATTAATATCTTAAGGTGGTTAAATTAATGGCAAATACAAATGCAGACCAAGATAACAACCACGTCTTTTTTCCTACTAAGGTTTAGATACAGCCATATGAGCCAACCTATATGACTGTACAGCGTTCAAGGGAAGCAGGGTACACCACCACATTCTTCCAATTCAGTCAAAGCCTGTTCTGTAAAGTATACATTTTTGGCCCCATCTCAATCTCTTAAGCAATTAAAATAATAATAATTCAGTATAGGAAAGAGGGATTGAAAGAAGCCAGGACTGTGAGCTGTCAAAAAAGTTGCAGTGTGCTTAGCGCAAGGCAGAACTTGTTTACTTTTCTGGAGGTGCAATCAAGGTAAAGTGGCTTTGTCATTTGTACAGAAAACAGACTGTGAGCGAAAAGGTGCTATGGTGTGGATTCCTGTTGTGACAGAATTTGGACATTATATTGGTGAAAAGTTGGAACTGTTTGATTTTAATACGATTACAACTTTGCCAACAGACTTTCCTTTTTCCCTTATTTCTAAAAACCTTCTTAAGATTGAAGAGCATGACCTTTCACTCCTAAGATATGTTGCTCTAGCCTCAAAAGTATTTCAGACACGTCCAGGCACTTAGTGTCTTGAACAAAGTATATTCTAATACAACTTCAGAACAAGGAAGGGCAAATCTTTAAAAGCAATTCCAATGTTTTTTCTTTTACACTAGGCCTTTAAAAATTTAAATAAACTTGGTTGAAATTAGGAACTTGAAGTACAACTTGAAGTCAAAGATGTTTACTTTTTTTAAAAAAATACTTCTCTCAGGCAGAGTAATTTGAAGTCAGTGCAAACATACAGCCATTTCACACTACAGAGTATTATGAAGGTTCATGAATAACCACACCAATCGCTCTTTTGGAAAGAAATCAACTCCATTTTCTCTTCCTTATAACTAAGTAAAACTTAGATAACTTTTCTTAATGCATCAGAGAAAACTCTGAAAAACTGAGGTGTTCTAAATAACCGTACAGGTACTTATTCAAGTATTTAACAGTTTAAAACATTGTTAAGAAGGTATTTTATTCCTTTTTCTAAGACCCATACACCTTTCTTCAGTTGGCTGACTTAGCTTTTGCGGGGTTAATCTCAAAAAATATTCTGAGAGCATGTAGACAGAAGGAGAAAAAAAAATTCTTCAAGTATTCTATAAGCTTAGAAAACCTGTAGGCAAAACCAAAAAATTAAAAAACACCCAAGTGAAACAAAACATCATGCAGGTAATTCTACTGTATTTCTTTAAGTAAGAAATAAAGCACACATGATACCTAACTGGAAGTTTCTAATCGCATGTCTGCCTTACTTGTTCTTTGCCATTTACAGAGACACAGCCAAATGTCCTACCTCACAAAGTGTTTACAGAAACCTTTTCCTTCTTAATGAATTCTCTTCAATATAAAAAACACCAATACTAGTCTTCCTCCTGGAGACAGTTAATATGAAAATGGTACTGCAGTCAAAGGAGGAACAATGGGAAAACATATAGATTAAGTTCAAAGCTTTTTTTCAGTTTAGCAACTAAGGAAGCATTGTTTGTGTGCTTTTGACATAAGCCATGTTTGGGTGGGCAATTACTAAACATAGAATTTTGTCCCAAGTGAACCTTCTCAATAATATTTTAAGGGCAGGTCTGGTTCTGTCTTTACCTCCACACAGTCAAACTTTTCATTAACTTTAGATGTATATTCGATGCGGAAGAGTGTTGACAGGTTACCAGCAATATAGTACAAGAGGATCTTCAGTCCTTTGTAGCCAAAAGCAACTTCACTAAGGAAGGAGAAAAGAAACAATCAGAAACTCTATGCACAGCAAAACATTCACATCACAGAGCTTTCATTTAATATGCTTTGAAGGTCACAATCTCTTCCAGTGAGTAAAGCTTCCTGATAGGAAAAGGGAATCAAACTGGATGTGCACTATCTAGGCAGAGATAATGCCTTACACTATTTCTACCAGTTACTTTGCTCCTCTAGTGGAGAGATAGAACATGTTCCTGAACTCAGTAAGGCAGTCTGTGCCCTTACCATGACAGCTCAAGAAAGATTACCTAAAAAAGCTAATACTACACGTATGCTTTTCAATAACTTAGAGCTAATTAATGCTTATTTATATTAATTGATCAGTAATGTTTACTTTGCAGTGTAGTATAGTATTTTGGAATATGGTATTGCAATTTATACTGTGTAACACAGACAATCAGTCATAGCAGTAAGTGTTTTTGGTGGACAGTTTCTATATAGTTATTCAATCTAACTCGAACCAAGTGAATGCGGAAAAAGACCCACAACAGGTAAGGATTACAAAAGCTTTTTTTTTTTTACACTTGGAAAATAAGAGTTGCCAGAACATAAACACTATATTGTCTTGAAATGCAGAGAAATTCTTTTCAGGCAAAAAACTTAACTGCAGAGTACAGTAACTTTTACAAAGAAAGCTTTCTTGTACAGATTTTTCTTTTACAGTAGCACATTTATAATTTAAAACTTGAAGTACAAGTGTTAGAATAAGATTTTAAGAATATACGTAGTTTATCCTACTTGGAGTACTTCAAATGCTTTTTAAAAGAGCTGGAAATAAAGAAATTTAACTACTTCAAGAAGTCCACAGATACGTGCATGTGGATATATTCCTTAGTGAGTTGTGTTTGTTTTAAACTATGGCCAGATTGCTGAGTATCACTTTACTGAAAACATTACATGACACTTGGACACTAGGGACAGAGGGGCTAACTTCTCTACAGTATTAAATCAGCATACTTGAAAAAACAAACAAAGCTTTTCTATAGTCTCTGTATCCCTGCATGCTTAACTGGTTAGAAGTGTACATATTAGATAAAATACACTGATTTAAATACAGTTAACAGTCAATAACCTAGAACAGTCACCAAAACCCATGTGCCAAAACCAGCACAGCTAAAACTCCCATGTAAGAGTAAAAAATAAACTGAAAAACTGCTGCTAGATATTGGGGTTTTTGGAACACGTTACTGTGAAAGTTTTTTGCAAGAATTTATAATTCTGCCTTTATCTTAGACAAACAGCCACTTAAATGAGTAATTCTGACTGCAAAAACAGGTGTCATCCTCTGCTAGTCTGCTTTAGAAATAGCACCTGACTACAGGCTCAAACTCTATGAGCTTGGCACCAAGGCCACTTGCTAACTCTACAGTCATAAAACTGAAGTATTGCTGTATTGCTATTCAAAATAGCTTGGTATAGCAGGATTTCTTGGGTTTTTTTGTTTTTTTTTTTTTTAAACAATTTGAAAGCAGCTTGCCCCTTCCAGACCTATTAATTTGGCTGTGGATATCAACTTCCTTAGTAAATAGTCTGGTATTCTATGATAACTTACTCATCTCCAAACACTTGATGGCTGTACTCTGGATTAAATGTTGTGTTGTCATCCTCCAAATCCTCAGGAAAACGAACTGAGAAGAATAAAGACCATAACCAAGTCAGCAGCTTCAGTCTGCTTATCCACAGATGCCTTTCTAGATGTTCATACTTTCTTCTGCTACAGAGTCAGACAACTTTAGTCATGAACCTATTTACATTTGGCTGGGATACAAATGTAATAAAGGCATCTTGTGCAATTTAGACACATGTAATATGATCTGAGGAAATAAAATCGTTAAGGAGAATAAAACAGAGAAATGGACACAGATGTATATTTGCATGCATTTATAATACATCTCTTGAATGTTACTGCTTTCAACACTGAGGACACTGCCCAGCTGGATGCTCCCACAATAAGCCAGACAGATCACGTAATCAATGTTGTCTTCTCATTTTGCCATTCCTTCATGCAGGTGAGAACACTTCCCTGCAAGGGTTTTCAGAGATGAATGGAAATAAGTGTTTATGTGCATTTATGTTCACATCAAAGTTTTGGAGAATCAGCACTTATGCACACAAAACAGCTGCACCAACACTAAACTGTTGGTACCAACATTACAAAACTTGTACCAGCATTAGTGATATATTTCCGATTCTCTACTTTTCCTCAAAGCCTAATATTAAACAAAGTCTCTTCTGGTAATGTACAAAATATTTACTACAATGGCATCTACTCAAACTCAGTAACTTACCAAACTAGCATTTTATTTGTGCTTATGGAGTTACAACAGTTGCTCCACAGCAACTGTGACAGGAGTTCTCCCATCATAAAATGTGGATGAAATTAGAGATTAAAGTAGGATTTTCAAGAAAAAAAATTAGAAGACTGAGAAACTGATTTCCAAATATCCTCTCTGTATTTGCAGTTTAAAAAAAATTACTACAATTGGAACAGATATAACTCTTAACTTGGACATTAAGGTGACAATTCAGCCACATTAACAAGGCAATAGCAACTCAAGACAACAGCTGCACATTTTTAATCTTGAATGAGTTAATATCATATGAGCACAAGTGTGGGAGTTAATATTGCTACTAAAGGTTCTTTTAAAAAACAGGTGGAATATGGAACTACAGCTTAATTACTGCTTTGCTCCAGTAGAAGAGATGAAGAAAACAGTTTTCTGATAATTAAAAAGGAATTATTCAAAGAGAAAAACGCCAATGGTGAGCATCCAAGTGACAAAAGTTTGGACCTCTAAAAACTAAAGAATGGCTGCTCTTGTCTTCCCAGATGTAATTCAGAGAGCAACAGATTTCAAAGTAGCAGTGTTTAAAAAAAACATAACAAAAACCCAACAAGAAAAAAACAATCACCAAAGAGCTATAATGAATTGTCACCATGGAAGAAATTAGGACCCTGAACAGGATAGCCTATGATTGCTTTTATATGCATAGGGGAAATACATGTTTGTTTTTTAATGGGATCATTTTGTAGCTTTTGATATTTTTCCTCTTAACATAGTTTGTATGTTGATTATCTAGAGTGACTGAAACAAAAACGGAACCTAGAAATATTAGCCAAAATGGGCAATGGGTACCTTAATTAAAAACCCTCTAGCAGTCTCCCCAAAACCTGATATAGTAGCTCCTCAAATTTCTCTAGACAAAATTCACTCCAATGACATTCATTTTCCCCTTTGGTTTTAGAAAGATGGAAGAGAAAAATAAAATGTTAGATCTAGTCATAAAAATAATTATTTGAAATAACAATAAAGAGGAAGATAAATACTTCATAGTATCAGTGGCTTAAAAAAGTAAGTATTTTCTGTATAATGACATTATGGCTACTAAACTATACTGAATAGATGGCTAGCAGTAGTTCTGAAAAGTGCTTAACAGGCTTATTACTTTTATTTTCTTAATAAATGATGGTACTTGTACTGGGAAAAAAATTGCTAAAAATTAAAAATTTGACAGGTATGCCTTATTTTTCAAGTTATTACTGCTGCACATGAGTTTTAGATGTAACCAAGTCCATCAAGAGTTCAGTAATTCTGACTGTATCCTCGGGTGTCCTAGTACACAAATTAGCTATAGAGAGCAACAAACAATTCTTGAAAGACTGTCAGTATTAATCTTCAGATTTTAAACAATTTTCATTAAAAATGCCTTGTGTAATCCACATGCTGGGGGGGCTCAGGCACAAAAAAACCCACCACCACTTTTCAGTTGTTTTTATTGCTCTCAAAGAAAGAGGAAATAGAAAGATGTAAAAAAAATCATTAGATACTTGTAACACTGAGAAGTTACTTCTGTTGTTCTGGTCTCCAGGAATAAGACCCATACTTAGGACTGCACCACAGCATAAGAATTAGAAACCAAAAGACCATAATGAACACCTCAAGAAAATAAGACAATATCTAATTCCAATACACTCAGGTAACATAATAGATTGCTGACAACATCCCTACAGAGACAGAACTGAACTTCTACAGCTGTACTTTAATTGCAGTAGTATCAGCAGAACTAGACTATTAATTCCTATTCCACTGTTTTTATATTCACATTAAAAAATACGTATTAAAACTTGTGTGGATTTAAATATAAGTAAGTTTCTGAAGGTACAGTATTCCAGTATCAAAGGCACAGTATAAAAAAGTGACATTACCTAGTTTGAGTTGAATTGCTTCATTTGTATTACACTTGTATTCAGCCAGCTTCTTCTCCATAGCAGTAAGGCCTGAAAATTATTTTTTAGATGTTAAGATATGTACAATCTATGTGTAACTATTATTAATATATTGAGAAAAATCCTCTAAAAACCAGAAAACAACACAAAACCACAAAAAATATGTTACAAAATACAAAAGAAATATAGAGATTCACCACAAACACTTTCTTGGAACTAGAAAACAGACTACAGGTATCTTTTCTTTTAGTTTCTGAGAAAAAAGGGCATTGCAATAATATTATTTAAATGTTCTAAGTTATTACCAATAAAACATTTTAAAGTCTTAAATAAAACATTAAGAAGTCGATCTAACAAATGTTTATTTTAAAGAACATGTTAAGTAACATGTTTCAGGGCACTTTAAGTGTTTGTATTAAGTCATAAACAGGTGCTTATGAACTACAGTGGCACATATACCATCAGTAATTATCCAGTTCCCACTTCTCTTCCTGAGTGGATGTGGAACAAAGTAACAGACGAGGCGCATCTGGTTTGTTTTTCAAAGCACAATCCAGCACACAAGCACGTTCCGCTTACCGAGATATTTATAAACACTTGACAAATCCAGCCCTCCTTACATTCCAGAAACCTCATCAGGAAGTTCTCCCTTTAACCTCAAAGAGTAAACCCCAAGTGAAAACCAGCCCGGGTTGCTGCCTTTCGCACCCGCAGCAGCGAGGGACGCGCCCTGCGGCTGCCGCGGGGCCAGGGGCCC
>NW_009952974.1:11848402-11849578 GCF_000747805.2 Chaetura pelagica | reverse complement strand
GTGCCCAGCGCCGCGGCTGCAGCCCAGGGCGGATCCGTCCCCCCCGGGAGCGGCCCTGTGCGCAGCGCGCCAAGGCGTGGCTGGGAGGCCTCTGCAGCTGAGCAGCGTTTCCTGAGGTGCGTTGATGCTGCGCAACCTGCGGGTACACGGACCTGCGGAACAGGAGCGCTGAGAGCCCAGATACCGAGCCCCACACACTGTCGGGGCACGCGGCACCCGGCGCTGCGGGCGCTCCCGGGCACTTCGGGAGGGCTTGGGTGGCCCGTGGGGGAAAAGAGTTCTGCCTTCAGCTGCAAAGGGCTTCTTTTAAACTTAGAGATGTGAGTTCCCTGAGTACCATGATGAGCTCCTAGATGTTACTGTACTGCAGTTTTGTATCTCGCTGCTACCTGAGGTGCAGGAGAAGCTGTCCTGTCAGTTTTCCTTTCGGCTTTTCTGCTCAGAGATGGGACCAGGCTTTTATAGAATAAAGTGGATCACAGCTGCCATGTAGCTGTCTAGCCTTACCTCCGAAACGTCTCGTTGAAGAATAAAGCAGTGGAAAAAATCCAAGAAGGCCCTTTTCTCACCAAGCAAACTCTTTTGTTTATCTGTTCATTCTTACGGCCTGGGCCTGTAAAATTGAGAGACGAAAACTGAATCATAGAAGGAAACTGAGGAAGGCAGAGGGGGATGGAGTGTCCTGCTACACTAAACTGGTTGAACTGTCCAAAGGATAAATTTCTGCTTTCCTCAGGCAGTGACCTGCATGTTTTCCATTTTATTTGATTCATGTCTCATTCATGAAGCATAAACCAAGTAAGCCTCCTCTGCTCCTCAAGTATTGCAAGAGCCTGTCAGAAGCTACAGAATTGCAGCCAGAATTTATTACTTCGTGCCTGATTCTTGGTATGAAACACGGGACCACGGCCACTTTGCAGCTGTGCTGCCGGAATATCAGTCCATGAGCAGTTTCAGCGTTTGGAACCAGCAGGAACAGCTTTGCTGACCCTCACGGGAGCGGCTGCAGCTGTCAAGCCAGAAATGAGTTTCAGCACCATTTTGCCAAGTCCAGCGTTGCGCTGTGGGGATGTCACTAGCAGCCCCTCGGCCGAACCCCAGCGCTGCGGGGCGGCGGGTCCGGGCGGCGGCTGAGGCGGTACCTGCACCCCTGGTGCTCTGGGCGCCCGCCGGGGG
>NW_009952974.1:11773738-11847469 GCF_000747805.2 Chaetura pelagica | reverse complement strand
ATTGCTGCCCTTATCAGCACGCGCGGCGGGTCTGGTCTGCGCCCTGCCGGGAGCCCGGCGGGGGGGCATTAACGTGCTTGTCTTTGCAGGTGCAATCAACTAAAAGAGCGGATCCTGCCGACCTGCGAAATATTTTTTTGCAGGTAAAAATATCTGTCTGATGTCGTTTGATTGACAGACTTTTTTTTTTCTAATTCTTTTTTACCCTGTCGTCACTGTGCCCCGGCATCGTGGGTGTTCTGTGCTTGTGGGACACCGAGAAGTTTGCTTTGTGGGCGGAGTGTGTGGAAGGGGCCACCCTTCCACAGCGAGGAGAAACTGCTCGTGACTGAAATCGTGATTAACCATTTCCAGATTACAATCTTAAGTAATTTTCTGAAGTATTTTCTTATTTCCTATGAATAATTATAGCCATAGCCACGTACTGCTGTTGTTAAGGTATGATTTTCAAGCCTCTGTGGCTGTGTGTTTTGTCCTTGGAGTTTATATGTGTGCCTCTTACAAATGGAGGGACGACTGGCAGTTGTTTTAGAACTTAAAATTAATTTCTTAATATTGATGTATTTCATAATATTATCCCTTGAAGGGCCTTAGAAATAACATACGTAAATAACAGCTTAAAGCTTTATTCACTCCCCTTAATTACAGTGAAGCACAATCTGAAGGGAAAATCCAGTTAATCCTAAAACTTTGGTAATAAGGTTTGAATCAGAGGGATGGAACAAGAAAAGCTATGTTTTAGGTCTGTAATTGGGCTGCTGCTATTTCCCAAATCACTTAAATAGCCTTTTTTCCCTTTATGCTGAGTATTACACAATATATTAAAGAAGCTTTCCTCTGTCAAAAAGGATAATATAAAATTAAGTATTAGAGCTGATACTGCAAATGATAAAATCTGTTATTTAATCTTTACCATGTACCTTTTAGTCCTATCATATTATCCAACAGTTTACACAGATGGTAAGTAGACAGGTTTTTTATGTCTTGACTGAGCAAAGTTATATCCCAACCATAATTTAGGCAGATTTTACTTTTGTGTGTGGGGTTACACTAATAACATTGCTGGAGAACTAAAACACAGAACTCTGAAATCAAACTCTGAAAGCCCAGCATTTATTTTCTAGTAAAAAAATTCTCCTTTACAGGTGCATTTGTTGTTGACATTTTGGTTTTGCAGATAATGAATAAAGCAGATTATGTTCATAAAATAAGCAACATGAAAATATTTAAAAAAAAATAAAAATGTGTCAATACAATAGAGAAACTTGTGGTTCTAGCTCTTTTCCAGCTTTTTGCAATGTACTTTTGCAGTCAGAAGAAGTTCTTCTGGAAATAAATAAATAGTTTTAAGTCCTTGACTTTGGTCATGCAGGGAAAAGTCAAGAGTCAACTTTGTACACCTGTATCTTGAAATTTCTCTCTGACAAGACATGTTTTATTGCCCTAAAAAGCAGGTAGTCTGGTTTTAAAACAGCTTTTTGGTCTTGCGTGTCTATCTTACAATCTTCAAAGAAACATGCAAATTAAGCTGTAGATTGTTCTGTGCTCTGAGGAATGAAAAATACAAAAGCTCTTCTGTCTCCTCCCTGGGAATCTGAAATGTGCAGTAAAAAAAGGACAACACAGACACCTCTGGCATATGGAAGGAGTTTGTGTTTCTTTTGGAATATATTTGATTATGATTGAGTTTGAAACTGTGCTTTTTGTTTGATAGATAGCAAGCAAACTTAGTGGCAAACTTAATATCAAAAGAGAGCCCACTCTTCCCAAGACTAAGTTGAAGACAGTGTTATGAAATACAGTCGGTGTTGCACACATCAGGGGTCAGATTTGCTGTGCTCTTTGCTGAGGGTGCTGGCCTGTTCTGTGAGCTTCAGCTAAAGGGCGTGCATTCCTTCCTAAATTTGGCTTCCCTTGGAAATGGGCACAAGGGAAGATGTGAACTGTAGGCCTCTTCGTCATCCACGTTATTCATGCAGAGTACTTAAATTTCCTTCTGTCCATGTATATCCTCTTATGTGATACTTGTCTGCTGTCTATCTGGTTTAAGTTGTGTCTTAATGGATGTTTGATACATACCTCTTAGAATTTCTGAACCTTGCTGTCTATTTTCTTTTATTATTTTAAACTGTTAAAAATCTTTAGTTTGACTTGTATTTAAAATATGTGCTTTTATTGCTGTTTAATCCTGTAACCATGAAATGCAGGCATTGGCGTTTCATGTTTGTACACCATCAAATAAGTTATCTCTCAGGTGTTTGCCAAGTACTAAGTTCAGCAACAATCAAAGAAAATAAAACAGAAATTCACTGAAGGATAAAGAGTTGTGCTAGAACAACAGTTAATCTGTTTCTTAGTGAGAGTTCATCCTTTTTTCCTAGACATGACACAGTCAGCTCTCAGGGAATATATTTGAATTGTCTCCTGCCTGCTGAATGCAAGTGGAACCTGGTCCAGCAAGGTGGAGGAAGAAATAAAAGCAATTTTAATACAGGAAACTTTTTCCTCCCTCTTAAAAATGCCAGAAATCTCTTGCTCATAGCTTAGCTTAATTTAAAAAATGTATGTTAAGAGTACCTATGGGTCTCTTTTTGTTTTGGAATTTATTTCTCCTATGCCCAGATTAAATAATTTGGATAGAAACTCCCTTTTACTTGAAGACTAACCAGTTTTTCAAAGGAAGCATTGTTTCTGATAGTGTGGTGATACTTAGCACTGTATTGTGCAGGGTAGGGGTTTTGTGTGTTCATGTTATGTCATGATGTTAAAAAAAAAAAGTATCATGCAGATTCATCAAGTGCTTATCTGAGAGAGTCTATAAATGTATATTAAGAATTTTGTGTTATAAAACTAATATAATTCAAGATGGAGGAAAAGACACATTGAATTCATGTGTTATGTTTTATATGCAAATTAAGGTATAATTTACAGTTGCCTATTTTGTGCTAAAAGTTTCTTAAGTTGTGTGGTGAAAAGGTACTTTGAGGATAAATGTAAATAAATGCTGAAAGGGAATAGCCTAGCTACTTTGTCAGGCCTTAATTTATTGGCTCACTGCCAAACTCTTTCAAAATACCGTGACCTTCTCATATGGAGCAAAATGTATCTGTCAGTTAATTATTTTTGTCTCAAAATGTAAGGGTGGTGAGACACTGGAACAGACTGCCCAGTGATGTTGTGGGGGCTCCATCCCTGGAGGTGTTCAAGGGCAGGTTGGATGGGGCCCTGAGCAGCCTGATCTAGTGGAAGGTGTTCTTGCCCATGTAGGGGAGTTGGAACTTGATGATCTTGAAGGTCCCTTCCAACTCAAAAATTTCTGTGATCCTGTGAAATTTTTTTTAACTAAACTTCTCCCCACAGTTTTTACTGTAAAGCAATTAGCTATATGTAATAAAATCAGATAAATTGGTGTTTGAAGAGATGATGATATTTAGTTTTTGACTCTTTGATGCACCCTCTACTGTCATACAGTTGAATTCCATTATTTCTGAAGATACACTAGGTACTCTGCATGCTTAATGGCCCTTCATACATAAAACTTTCTTTCTATTCATGTCTTGCAGCAGAATTGTGCCTCATAATGCATTTTTTGGTCACTTCTATATTCCCCTGAGAAGTGAACCTCCTGAGTTGATTCAGTGAAGCCACGGTTCCATTATATTGTCATGTCAGCAAGAGTGCTAAATTAAAGGATTCCTGTCTCCTGCTTTGTGTTCCCATTTTTGTGGAAATAATCTATTTGAATTCTGGATTAGTTCAGTAATCTGGTTTACAGTGCAGTCTTGCAAGCAGCTGTCATCACAGCTACACAGTGGAAGAGGGAGAGGTGATGACGAGATGTGAGTGGCTGGTATTGTTGAAGAGGTACTGCTGATGCCTAAGCAGGCAGTGAAGCTGATGCAAGCTCCTTTATACTGAAATACTGTCCTGACTGAATTGTTGGGCTGCATACGGCTGAAACAAGCACGCAACATGCAAATGATCCCCCTTACTGTAATGGAGTGTTACACCTTAGTAGGTATTGTATATAGGTCTTACTGTTAATATTCTAGTTCCTGTGGGCCCCTGGCTAAGTAAGCGCCTGTTTTTTTACTCTTTCACATAAAGCTGTGTCAAGTGAATCAAGATACTGCAGTAAACACAGAAAAAGTTACAAATTACAGAGAAAGTAATTAACTGAGGTTTAAATTCACTAGCATAGACATTGCTCTGTAGGTCTTGGGGGTCTTGCCATTTCTTTCTCTGCAGAGAACACTTATATAGTCTTATATTAATTACTAGAACCTAGAGGGGTGAATTACAGTTTTACAAAGTAATTAAAAATCAGCACTTCTGTTGCAAATCAAAATTCTAGTTATATGATGGTATAGTTTTGTAACTTCACTTTCTCAGAACAATCACAGGTCTATGTATGTGTGAAGCTTTGTATCTAAATAATTATGTATACATAGACTGTACAGTAGAGAGTGAAAAGAAGAGGTGTTTTTTAAACAAAAAAGCTTGCTTGCATGTTTTGTGAGAAATGAACTCAGTCATCAAAGAGGATGGGGTCACTGTAGGTTAGGGAACTAGATATCTTTTGTGAGGTACTTTCCTGTGCTCCAGGATGCAAACACAATTTAACTTTGCAATCTGAAAATTTAGGTTTTCTTTCTAAGATTACTGTCATATCATAAACTACAAGAAATTTTTCCTGAAACTATACTGACATCTTGAAACAAGATTTGAGGGGTGTGAACTTTCATAATATATTTTTGTTTTATTAACCACTTGTGATACTTTCTACTCCTGCTTTCTCATGCTCTTAGTTTGAAATTGGTGTTACCCAGCGTAACTGGAAAGTTGAGGGCTTGAAATTTACTTTTTTCTAAAAATATCACTTTTAATTTAAAGTTGTACTATAGAGAAGAACCAGAAAAGTAATCAGTAACTATGCTGATACAGACATTTGGCAGTTTTCTTGGTGTACAAGTAGTAAAGATGTACTTGATTATTTTATTTTTAGTTTGTTTTCTTAATATTTACATTTTATAATTCTAAAATTTGTCAGTGATTTTAATGTCAACGTTTATTTTTAATAAAATTAAACTAAAACATTTCTATAGACCCAAATCCTGTTTGTCTCTCTTTCAATTTTTACTTAAATGAAAGTTGCCCAAACCATTAGTTTCAGGATAAAATGTATCTGAAAATTTATCTCTCATAAAAAAGAGAAAAAAACCCACTTATTTTCCAAGCTAACTGTTAGAATGATCAAGAACAATTACTTAGAAGATACATGCTAAAAGAAATTGTAAGAAATTTTATGTATGTGTGCTATGCTTTCACAGTGTAGTAACAAATGGAAAGCTATGCCATGGCTGAGATTTTTACAAATTTCTGCAGTTGCCTGACAGTGTCTGAAAATACCTTATTGCCTTTATAGTAGAAGATATTGGTCATTATGTGAACACGTCTATTCTACAGGGATAATGTGTTTGTTGTGGTATGCAACTAGTATAGTATCACTCTTAGTTTAATCAAGCATTCTAGTTTCAGAGCAGTTATGTGCAGACAGTTGTGCACTATTTTAAGTGATATTCAGTAAAGATGCTTGTTTGGTAGTCACTGATAATTACCATCTAAACTGATTCATTTTTGGTTGTGTGTTTTTTATTTCTGTTTTCACTCTAGTATGCCAGTGTCGAGAAAGATGGAGAGCATTACATGACCCCAGAAGATTTTGTGCAGAAATACCTAGGGCTTTATACAGATCCACGTTACAATCCTAAAACAGTGCAGCTGTTGGCTGGAGTGGCAGATCAAACAAAGGATGGGTGAGAATTTTGTTTTCCATTAGAAGCTTGTAGTGCATTGGTAAATGCATGAGTGAATGAGTTTAGTAATTTTATCTTCTAAAATACATTATTGATTTTATTGCATTTCCATCTTAGATTATAGTTTTTTTCTCAAGTATAATAAACTAGTGCTAAACAGTGAATAGTTCAATGCATTTTTAAATTAAGATTTTTTTAAATGGAGTTTTAATAATTGCTAGAAATACTGAGGAATTTGAACTGCAGATAAGTTTAATGTAGTATGATTGCCTTGGAAAAGTTATTTCCTGTAAAAACAGCCTGTGATTAGATACTATGTTGAGTCTTCAGTACCTGTAATTAAACATGGAAGTATGGAAAAGCTTTATTATTTCTGTAGTGTGCAATTCAAATCAAGCCATTGAGGAGTTTTTTTTAAGCGTTGGCTATTAGAAAAGAGGGACACTATTGGCTCTATGAAGGAACAAGGTAATCAAGATAAGGTAAAACTGCATAAAACTTTTCCAACTCTGCTTACATTCAATACTACTTGCTTTTAGACAGTTCTCTGAAACTAATTTATAAAATGTTCTTTCCACTGAGGTAGTACTCTCTAAACCACTCATCTTCCAGTGAGCCTTTTCTCTTGCTTGTTTAAGGTGTCTAGCTTTGGCCTTGGACCGTAGTCAGAAGCATAGACATTGAAGTGGTAAGGTTAGGATGGGTCAGAGAAGTCAAGAATGCAGAAGAGAGTGGGTATTTTTAGAGGAGAAAGCTGCTGTTGAAATAATATACATTTGTAAATATATAGATGTGACTTATTTTAAATTTGAAAGCCTGTTGACTTTCTTGGATTTGTAAGTCTAAATCTTACCTTTGACATCACTTAAATGTTTTTATTTTCCTGTTTTTTGCTGCTAGATTATTGTATTAGCTTGCACGGTATGCTGAGCAGCTTGCACACTATCTGTGCTTTCCAAATAAAACCATATATTCTATATACATTTAACACTAAACACCAAATGTAGGATCTTCTGTTTGATGTAATGTTACATGAGTTTTATTTTATAAAACTGCAGTATCTTGGTAATACATTTGATAAATCCACATAACCTCTCTGCTTGCAAAGCAAGGCTGCAGTTTGTTGCATTGAGTTGAAAATGAAACAGTAGTCTATCAGATGACTAGTCAACCAACATTTTGAGTACCTTGTTTCTCTGAAAGCTGTTGCTTATCTTTTACAGTGCACATTTCTTAAGATAATGTTCTATAAAAGGATCTTTCTTACATTAAGAAATCAATAACTTGTTTTACTGCTGCAACTGGACTTTACATTGAGGCATCACTATTTTGTTGCTTTACCAGTGAATATAGGGGATTTTTGGTTTGGGCTTTTTTTTTTTGTTGTTTATTAATTAAAATCTGGGTAAAGTTTGAAGTGAGGTGACCAAATATGGGTTAAGTGTGATTTATCTGCTTCTATATGGAAGCGGTGAGGATGGGAATTATTACCATATATTCTGTGGTACAAAAATTTTGTCTGAATACCTGTTGATACTCATCAGCAACTTATTTTCCTAAATGTTGTAATCTATATTAATGTCCAATCTGTACTTCATCTGAAAAATTTGTTATAATAATTGGATTATTTATTTATTTTTACATTCACATTCTTCCTTTTGTAGTGAGTTGTAATATATCAAAACGCAGTCTATTAACTGTGTCATCTGTGCAGAGAGTTTATCCTGTTTCATCAACAATTATTGTAATCTTCAGCTGAATTCCAGAATACATTACCTCTTTCCAAGGACTTACTGGTATTTTATGAAGTCTAAGGAAGTATCAATAGTCCTGTTTCGTACAGACAGACAAACTAAATGACAGCCCAAAGTCACACAGCAAGTCACTGAGAAGCTTTGGGTTCTGTTACAACACTGCATTCCTTCATTTGCTATGATATTCTCTTAGCCTTGCTTGCCCTTCAATGAAATATGCGAAGTGTTTTTGATAACTTTATTTGTTAGTATTTTTTAATTTAGTTTCGTTTTAGGTTTGGCACTTTAGAAAGAAGCACATTTCAGAACTGGCTGTCTGTAGGCATATGTATAAAAAAAAAGTATTTTTACTTTTTCTTTATGGTAACTTGATACTTAACTGTTCCAGAGGACTGTTGCTTTCTCCTGGTACAAGACAGGTTGGCTTTAGTGGAACTCCAGAAGGTAGTCCTTAAAACTGATGACTTTTCACTTGTGAAGTGTTTCTTCTGCACTGTTATAAATGCATGTTTGGAGAAACTAATGTGGTGAGTTCTGAGTTAAAGTTTGGCCTAAACTGCCTTGGTTAAGACAAAGGGATTTTACTGATGCTATGTCATGTAAGCATTCCTGTGTTAGCAGACTGCAGGCACTACTTTTGAAATTAGGATATGTAACCTTTCTGAATAATGTACTTACATATTCCTAATTACATAAGTAAATTCCTGTTAGTAGATATTGCAGTTTTAAAATCAAAGATGTTCTTCTACCTTCAAACCTTCAAAATTTCACAGTAGTAATCCAGAATTCTTCATTTTAGTTGCTTGTTTTTGGTTACTCTGCTTATCAGCATGTCATTATTTAAATTTGGAAATGTATTCTTCTTAAGAAAAGTTCTGAAGGAAGGCTTAATATTTCCCATAATGGAGAGTCACAGCAGAGCTATACATAATGTCTAAAAGCTATTTTGTGTGGGAAAAGAGCAAAAAGTTGTAGGAAAAAAGGAAAGAGAGAGAAGCACTGTAAACACACAACTTACTTTGCATGCCTTTGTAGAGTAATGGTACAGAAGATATAAGAGAAAAAGAAATTTAAAAAAATGTTACAGATAAAATGAAAGGTGAGTGGTTTGATATTGTTACGGACTTTGTAATGCAGCAGGTTCACTGAATGATACTTGAGTAGTGATTGGGTGGGAAGCTCCATCATTCTGTTTAATCCAGTTCCTGTTATCTCCTCCCTAATGGATAATGGAGGATCACAGGGGATATCCCTGCTCCTAGACATTGCAAATTGAATATATGGAAAGGAAATTGAATGTGTCTATCTCCTTTTGCTGTAGGCACTGTTAAAGTGAGACCTCTGGAGACAGCTTCTTTCAGTTTCAGGCTTCTACAAATGCATTCTACAGGGATCATCACTTGATTCTGTCAGTTATAAAGCTTCCTGGTTAGGAATTAATTTGTATGTCAGGTTTATGCTTGTATGTGAGGTGTATTTTGAAATTATAGTCTTACAGTTATTTTAAAGGATATTCTGTTCTCTGATACTAAACCCTTATTCCTCAGGATCATCCTTTGGATGAAATTGGCTTTGCATCAGAAGAACCATTCTCACATCTTTGATTTTTGTTGCTAAAGTGGCACAAATTAATACCATAATTTTGTATTTGCCATATCTTTTGTCCTTTCAAAATTGTGACCTTTTTTCTGTATTTTCTGTATAATGCATCCATGCAAGAATGTTAGCATATATAACCTTGTTTAAAGTATCTCAGTTTTTCTTTGTGTGTACTTTGACAGAGAAAGGCTAGATAAACTAATGAAATGTGGGGCTATTTTTTTTCTTTAGGCAACAGTTTTCACTTGGCTGTGTAGCAGTAAGCAGTGCATGTTTGAAGTAATCACTATGAGCTAATTAACCTCTACAAAGAGTACTAAATTGAGACAAATTATGTATGTTTTCTAGGAAAATGCAGTATCTACAGTGATACTCTGTTTTAACAGCATCTACTGAAAAAATATTTTTTTCATTTTATTTTAAAAAATTAATTAGCATTGTAATTTTCATTGATAATGTATTTGCTGCTAGATAACCCATAATTCATTTCAATAAACTGAGCTCAGGAACTTTGTAACTGGATGGGAATATTCTAACTCATCACACTAAGTCCCCTATTTTTACAAGGATGAAAACATGCAGTAGTTTTGATAAAGTTTGCTGTTAAAACCTAAGGCTTTTGCTTGCAGTATTCTGGAAAGGCCACAGTGTGGTCTAAACATCTTCATGGATATGTGATTCTATTCCCACACCAACTTTATCATGTATCTTCTCCTGGCTTATGTTTCTGCAGTAGTTCCTACATAGAGAGCTAGGATCCCTTCTAAATACTGTTGGTTGGTTTTTTTGTTTTGTTTTCTGTTAGGCAGAATAAGCTGAGTTCCACTAGAAAAGTTATTTATGGTTATCCTAGTAAGTTACCGGTGCATACGTAGAAGTCTGAGTCTATATGTGTTGCACACAAGGACTTGGATTTCTCTGCATCATTCCAAAGATGTTGTGATGACCCTATCTGAGGATACCGCTGCTTCCTTATCCCGCACAGAAACAACTTTCCTACTGCATCCTGAGTTGCATTTTTCTGTGTTGTGACTGTCTTGCATACACAGCTCAGAATCTTGTAATCTGCTGTTACACTCAAATCCTTCCCTGCCTCAGTCATGTCCAACTGTCCAGATGTTCTTATAGTGCTTTCTTTTGTGTCCTCAAGTACATGACTTTGCAGATCATTCATATTTGCAGTTCATTTATATTTGAAATGTAATGTTTTTTTCTATATACATAGTACGTTTTTCTGAACTTGTATGGTTTTTATGAATGTTGTATGTTGTTTTAAGAAAATACATATATTATATAGTGTATTCCTGTACTTCCATTAAACTATCTTTTCTTTCTCAGTAGAAATACATATGCAAATTAGTAATATAATATACAGCCCTGTAAATTTAATGGTGCTGTAATATCTGTGGGGTTTTTATGTCTTAATTTTGAAGTGTTCTCTGCTTACATTTGTAATTACAAGGTAATAAATTTTAAGTATTCACTGAGAATTAGTTATATTTTGTTGTGATGGGTATGAAGAATTGAGTCCTTTTATAGCAGAAGAAACTGAGTTGCATGAAATTTAAGTAATTACTTAAACACAGCAACTACTTTTTCAATAGCTAATGTAGTTTTCATTTTTTAGATTAGAATTTTATTTTAGTAATTGGATCACACAGCTTTCTAGAGCATCATAACATAATTACTGCTATTGTGAATAATTAAACGAATTTTTATTTCTGTATTTTCCTTTGTAGGCTGATATCCTATCAAGAATTTTTGGCATTTGAATCTGTTTTGTGTACTCCAGATGCAATATTCATTGTTGCTTTTCAGTTATTTGACAGGAGTGGCAATGGAGAAATAACATTTGGTAAGAATATCTCAAGAAAAACAGTTTAAGAAATTGATTATAATAGTATAAATCATCATAATGATTCATCACCATTGGTGCTTAGAAATGCATATTGTGCAATACTGTACTGATTTCTTTAAGAGTTTGCATGAGTAAAACGTTTTGGTTTTTTTTCAAGTGGTACAAGCTTAAGAAATACACAGAAATAAAATATATTTTGTTCTGTGTTCTGGAATCTAGATTTTCACATTCCTGAAGTAGTTAATACAATGCTGTTTTGTTCAGTGTCATCCTATGTAAAATTCTGTCGTGGACTTTGAACCCCCTCAGTGCTGAGGGATTTTTAAATTATTTTCTGAATCTCCACATATCTTTGAAGAATTGTTATTAGATACACTAGAAACTCAGTATAGCAATGAAGGAGGTTTAATCTTTTGAATTCCTGACTTAATGTTCCTTTTCTTGAGGAGCAAATCATACTTTAATGTTATGAGTGTAACTTCCAACTAGATCCTGTATTTGAAAAATTAGGAAGAAAATACAGCCTTTAAGTTTTGGTACTTTTCTTTTTCCTAATCACATCAATTAGTAATTGGGCAAAATTATTTAGGCTGACTATACTGTTTTATGATGTTGCTAAATAACTTTTATTAACACTGCAGTTTAAGGAGGACTAGGTTTTCTTATTAAAACTTCATATGGAAATGAGATAGATCAATGCAAAGGACTATAATAAAATAGAATGAGAATTAAATGTTATTTCTATCCAAAAGAATAAAACTCTCAATAAAGAAAATACAACCTATGCTTGGATTTGTAACCACTTGCTGTTTGTACTATTTCAGTGTTATGAAAATTGTTGCAACTTGTTGAAAAAAAAAAATACAGGGCTCTTTTTATGGAAACAAACTGCTTAAATTATGTGTCTGTTAAATTACATTGTTAACTGGAGGGTCGAATGCTAAGCAATTTGGATACACAACATATTGAAAATAAAATGGTTTAGAACTTAGGTAAAGGTGAAGTCAGTAAATGCAGTCATTAGGGACTAGAGAAAGTACTACAATTTTTGTGACCCTATTAGTGGTGTTATATTTAATAATCTCAAAAAACAGGGATATGCACTTTGTAGCTCCCATGTACACACTTAAACTGGCTGGTTCTGTAAATGAACAGAAAGTAATTTCAGATTCTATACAGGTTTCTCAGTCAGACTGAGGGCTGTTATTTTTATAAGCGCATCATTATATTAAAGGCTAAAAGTGCAACACAAAGAAGAGAAACTGTAAAACAGAAAACAGCACTGTTTTTTCTATCTCTTTCCCACTGTTTGTTGTTTTTTTTTATAAGGATGATAAATCTTGAATAGAAAACTCTTCAGGGAATTAAAAATTTACTACTAGTTTCTTGTTTTTACAAAATTAATTATATTGCAATTACTGCTGTATTTAGTGGCATGGTGTAACATACCAGTGGTATATATTTTTGTGCTAAAGTTCCCACATTTACTGCTGCTTTTTGCTTTTTTTTGTTGTTGTTTGTAATATGGGCTACTTATTTTTACTTCACAGGCATATCATACAAATTAATGCATGTAGGAAAAATGTAAATGAAGATATGTGATGTGTTCAGCATTTGCTAACTCTGCAGTGAATTCCCAAGTCAGTCTTGTGGCCTATAGAGGCTGTTTTATAAATGAGTCCTACAGTCTTTCATTTTCACACCACAGAAACAGAAAGGTACAGAGTTCAGTTCAATGTAAAAACAGGAGAATATATAAAATAAGGTCTTAAAATTTGTAATAAATAAGTAGAAATATACTGAAATGGAGTAAACTTAACCAGTTGGTGTGAGAATTGCTGTTGGACTAGTCAGTTCTGTTTTATGAGTGTGTAATGTATCCAGTCTGCAGAGGTTGGCTATGGGAGCAAACATAAGTCGAGATTTCTAGCTCAGGTGCAATCCTATGTAGATATTACTGCCTTGATTCCAAAACTAAACTCCAGACAGTAAGTCTTGCCAGAAGTGACATGGATTTACTGAGGTTTTTCTGCACTGTTTGTGCAGAACCAAGAGGTGGAGGTGCCGCAGCTTGGAACGCATAATCAACTTGGATCTGTTAGGCCAGTAACTTGAACCCAACTTTGGCCTTGCTGGACATGAGATAGTGTCTCTCAATCATTTGTGTATGACTGTATGGCATTTTAAAAAAATGTTTTCAGTTATCTGTAGAAAGTTAAGTAAACTAGTTGATTTTTAGAACTAGGTCTGTATTTGAAAGCAAGTTGCTTTGGTCAGGTTCACACCTTCTTTTTAGGTTTTACTTACTAACATGGACTTGAACCATCCTTGAGCACTTCAGCTCCTTAGAGTCCTCTTTGGCCTCAGTCTGCCACTTGTCTCTTCAAAAGATTAGGTTCCAGCTCTCCACTGAGGAAACTATTAATTAAATAGTGTTACAGAAGAACCTCTGTCTCATGAGTTAAGAAATTGAAGAGGACAAGAAGTTTATGATTATTTAGAAACTATTTGGTAGAAATACTTGTCAGCTCTGCAATGCTGGTCATTGTCCATGTTAATTTGGATTGGTGAAACTGGAAGCCTTCCATCACTTTTCTGCCATCTACTTTCTTACTGCTTTGGAACATTTTTCCAGGAGTTTTGGGCACCCAGAAATCCTGTATGAATGACCAGCGTAAATGTGCAGATAATATGCTGCAATAGTTATAGTAGGTCCATTGCAAGAACATGACATTGGACCTAGTTGTGTGAGCAACCTGTACAGCCTGCTCAGTACTCCTTACATGTTTCAGCTGCAGTGAACTGGCTGTCAGCTTGGTTAATAAAAAGCAATAAAATTGCCCCTTTAATAACTCATTTATGCAAGTGGCAGTGTAGTTTAAATGACTTCTTAGTAATGGAGAAATAAAAGAAAAAGCATTTATTTTCATGATCAGGTGGTTGTAGGTCTTCATAAATGATACCTAGGTGAATATTTTATGGGAAATCTCTTGCTGATGGGCCCTTAAAATATTGCTTTAACTGTAAAATATTTAAAAGGTAAGTTAAAGCTTGATAAAGAATACTGATTGGTTTTTGGTTTTTTTAATGCATTCTCTTTCTCGTTATGGATTGCTATCTGTAGCCAGAGAAGAATGAAAACCACTTTGCTTATATAATCAGGGCATGTAATTTACTAAGCTTCTTAACACAAATGAAATATTTAAAAACACTTCATAAAAATAATGCTGTTGTACTAAGGATTCTTCTTTTAATTGCTATTCTATGCAGGTCTTTTGACGTGAAAATCTGAGTATTAAATCTGTTCAAGCTATTTGGATTGCTTCAGTACTGAAGCACATAGTCCTTACTTGTGGTTGAAAGATGAAGTCTGTGACTGTCACTGAAACTTATCTCACAAATAGAATGTCTAACTGGAAGCAAAAGGATTCTTTGTAATTTATCCCTTTGGCAAACCATACAATGATCTGGACTGTGTCACTTTTAATTAAAAAGTACAATTTCAAGTTTTTTTTCCAGCTGTTCTTCTATGTAGAGTCACCACAAAGAAAGCCATTCTCTTCTAAACTGGACAATTTCAGACAAATTTTTAGTTAAATACCCATGCTGGTATGGGTAGAAAGACAGAGGTAAAATAATGAGATTTTCAAACAGTTTTACTGCTTTCATGTTCATGATTCTTCTGTATTCAGATTTTTTTGTTATTTTGGAGATAATTTGAAGTATTTGTGGAACTGAACATAATGCTTTTAAAAACACCCTGCAGCTCAATATCTAATTAAAAGTATTTGGCAGAGTGTAATGGCCTCTTCTTTAAAGGCACTAGGAAGAGTAAGGGGATTATATAACTAGTAATGTAACTGTGTGAAAAGTACCATGAAATTGATGGACTAATTAATAAACATCAATGTTTCAGTTTCAGAAGTTGGATATACAGTGATACTGAAATCTTAACTATTTTCTTAAATATTCATCTGGAAGAGAAAGCATATGAATATATATTGTTACAGTTGTTTGCTTTTCAGTATTATTTTTCAGAAAAAACAGATCACTCCTAGTACACATTTCTCCCCCGTTTCCAAAAGAGCAATTGAATTTAAAATGCTAGGATTTGGATTTAATCTGAAGAGTTCTGCTTTATAAAATATTACTTGCAACCACAAAGGCTGGAAACCTTTAACATGTAAACAGAAAAAAATCTCATAGTCACATGGCTACCAGTCTGAAGAGACAAACCACCATGTTTTTATCCAGTGTCCTGTAAATGAGAACTATTTTTCTTGGCTCCCTCGTAGCTGTGTCTGAGTCGCCTGTTATCAAGATGTCTTTCACTTAACACATGCAGATAATGTAGGAAATATCACCATAAATTACAGTTTTTTTAAGTCCTAATGTTGGTTTTAGTTTTAGTTAATTTCTTTCCTGTTGTATGATTCTTTCAGATTTAAATGAGTTTTAAACTTTTGTGAGCCGTGCAGGAAGGGAGACCCTCCTTTATTTTTTAACAATAATAATATGGTAGTACTTTCAAAACTATAGTTCAGCAAGAGGGAACGGAAAAGGAGAACCCCACATTAAAGCTATAAATATTGGTAATTTTTTGTTACAGCTGCCACTAATCTTAACCTTAGATAGAATCACTAATCCATTTACAAGAAGAGTAGAAATGCAATGTAAATATTTCTAGTTTAGCTTTCTCACTTTTCCTGCCACTTGTCATTTTGCTCTCACTTCAAAGTAATTATTGGACTATTTATATTTGGATCACTCTTCATATACGTCTGTTGCATAAAGTGCTACAAAAGAAGTCCTTTTTGCTTTTAACGTAACTTTATTCTTGAAAGTGAAAACACGTAAAATTTGCTGCAGAAATAATGACAAATAGCAACATAGAATACGTTAAAGTGCATTGTGTACATTTAAGGCTGAAATATATACAAATGAGACTGTAGATGACTGAGTAGACAGATTTAAAAAAACCACCCCATTAAATAATGAACCTTTAGCATTCTTATGCTAGTAATAAAATTACCACTTTTATATTTTTGTGTCTCTGATAAGCATGATTGATGTTCTGTCACTGGTGATAGGGAATGCCAAACTATGTTAACAGGGTGATGGCTCTGAAATGATGTGAGATTTCCGCTGCTTCTTGGGGAGCTGATAAATCAAAATAATATGTACTTGCTCAAGGCTTACTTGGGGTACTGCCCTCATCTCCACCATGGATCATGAACAAGACATCATAGTGTTTATGATTTAAATATTTTTCCTTTTGTGAAATTCAGTATTGCCTAAAAACTGTTTTTCTTGTATAATTTTTCTGAACCCAATAGGTAATGGTGTTTGATGGAGGTTGAGCCAGTCATGTGTATACTGCCTGCAGATGGCTGCTCCAGGCATCTGTAATTTGTTTAAAATGATTGGGTGGGGAAATTCTGAAGCAATCTTGAGAGAATGCATGTTGCCTTGGAGGTAATATACTAGTGCACTAGAGCAGTAGGTTTATTGTTGCTGGGGCTGATGGCAAGTTGAGTATGTCATCAGACTGCTGACTTGTATGCCTATCTGAGAAGAAAATGCATTGGTATAAGCTTGGAAAGAAAGTTATTAGCTCAGTAGGAAGGAATTCCACTGCAGAAAGGTGAGAAAAGAGTAGTAGAAGACATTAGTAAATGAGCAACATGTATTGACAGGGACAATGAATGCATTCTGTAAAATGTCAGACTAAAATGAAAGGGTTTAAAAATAATTTGCTGTTTGCCCCTTGCAGAAATAGCTCTGTTGGAAATTTGAGGTACTTGTAGTTTATCTTAATTTAGAAGCATTACTGGGTTTTGACTGAAGGAGATAAAAAATCCCACAGAAAACTCCAGCATCTGTATCTTAATGTGACCTGCTTTGTCTCTTGTCTGTGCTTTGCTTCTGTGAAAAAGCAAACATAAGACATTTTATCATAATTCAAAGTGGTGAAAGTGTAGGTGCCATGTACATTGTTTATAATTTTTGAAATGTGATTGTCCATTTGCAGCTTCTCAGCACATGAGCTGTTAGTTGTGGTGGTAGCTGTTTCCTTTCATGTAAGAGAACAGCAAATAAAATTGGATTAAAAAGGTATTCTTGATATATTGTGAAGAAGGCATTGCTCTTCCTGGGTAGAAGTAGTAAATTTTAGAACTTATTTGGGGATGTTTGAAAATCCCAAATGGCTTTGGAAAATCAGATTTTAGAGTTTCAGTGGTTTTAACTGTGTCATTTATTCACAACATGTACATGGTTCTGCTTATGTACCCCAAATGTTTCATAGAAAAATCCAACATGGTATTAGTTAAGGATTAGATACAAAAGTATATTCTTAAACCCAGACAACTGTAATACAGGCAGTGTATGTTACTGTTTGTGTGTGATTGCCTGTGAAAGAAAAATGGTTAAGACACCAGTATTCAGAGAAAGCAGCAGACTAGTGTGGATACCATTTTGTAAAGCTAGTTAGCCACCACTGGGATTCTTCAAGTACCAATATACTGCACTATTGAATAAGGATTTATTAATTAATTTACCAGTTGTTGATAGATGCTGAAGAATCCTAACTTATGATGTGACTGGTGGTAAATGTTTTTAAGAAAGAAAAATTAATAGTGTAGGAAACTGGTTCTTGGTCCTTTAAGTAGTAGACAACTAAATGCTTGTGGAGGGGGGCTTGACCAGGGTCTTAAGTCTCAATAAAGATAATGGGAAAATCTGTCTGTATGAGCATGTATTCATATTTTCTTACGAGAAAAAAGTGAAACTTTTTTTTAACCTTTAAGGTTAAAAGAAGCAATCATTGGAAACAGTTGAAAATACAGTTTGAATTTTCTGTCTGCTTCAGCACGTTCTTTCCTAAGTTTTCATTAGGAGAACTTGGTATTAGAAGTCAATTTTATAGATGCGTAAGCAGTCACTAGTTGGCAGTTTGTAGTAACCATGCTAATTGATTCAGTTAAGCAGGCCTGTCTTCAGATACATTCACAGTTCAGTGCCATGGTGCAGGCTTAATGGCAACCTGCACTGATCTGTTAGGGTTTGCAGTACATGAAGACTCTAGGTAGCTTGGTCAGAAGCTGCAGTGAATCAGTGGTAGGTGGGGAGTTTATGTTTACATCTCCTAGTTCCTTGGCCTCTAACAATTATGAAGTTTCCTACAGAGGAAACTTTTAAAGGAAGTATGACAAAACAAATTAGTTTGGTGCTCTATATTGGGTGCTTTGTCTCTCTTTTTTTTAACCCTCACCTTGCATGTTGGTCCCGCTGAATAGATAGGAGTAGACAGTTAAAAGCAGTCAGTGTAGTTTAAGTTTTTTTTATCACCCAAACAACTCCTTTAGCCTACCTTGCAGCAGAAACTGTGGTTTAAATTGCCATTTTTTTACTCTAGTCTATGTTTGACCTTTAAGTAAGGTTGAATCACTTACTAGACAGAATCTGCCCTTTGCATATGTAATCCCAAACTAACTGTAAAGCAGGTCAACTAGTCAAGGAATCCTACTTTGTATATTTCCATTCTGTGGCAGAGTTGTTCTAAACATTCCCCTTTCCTCACTGAAAAGATAAAAACCATATACTAATTTTCCTATATTTGATCTATACCTTGTAGAATGGCTATAGAATTGAAAGGTTGAATAGAGAAAACAACGTGTCTACTTCAAGGAAATAGCTCTTGATGGAGTTACCAAATGATTAATTCAAGTTTTTCAGTTAATTTAAGTTTAATTATTAAAGATAATTTAAGTTAGTAAGTAAGTAAAGTTCTTCTGACTGCATCTTGCCTTTTAACAGAACTGCTTAAAGATATAAAATAAGAGGTGTGTTTTAAATTTAAGCTATATGCCACATTTTATTTTGATTAGGATTTTCTAAGTTAGTTGAAAAAAAAATCAACTCAAATTCTCTGAGGTAGATTTTGAAAACTGTTCATGTGGTATGAGTAGATGTCCACTTACACTGTTTATGTGGTTGGATTATCTGCACAAAAAAGCAGGCTTATTTTGCAGCATGGCAATGTTGTATGGCAGCATTTATTTCTTTTTTTCAGATGAGGTTTTTCACTGAATTCAGACAATATATTTGGCATTGAGATTTCAGTTGTACAGTATATATACAGAGAATTTCATATTCTGAAATTATAGGGTTTTTTCTTCATTTAAAAGAGGACACCTCTATCTTCACTTACCTTAAAACATTTTAATAACTGAGACTACCAATTATGTTTTATAGGATTTTATTTTTGTGCTGAGGCCTTATCAAAAGCTTTTAATAAGGTGCTTTCTGCTGAGTTAATGACATGTTTTAGGTGCTATTTCTTATACCTATCTTCAATAGACATATTCAGACAGTGTGATTGTAATAATCAAGTTTCAATCAAAGCATATTTAGTATGACAAATATTCCTTGAGATTGTAATGCAGGTATTCGTGTTCTTGATGAAGGGCTTAATTTGACACCTAGGAGAGATGGAGAACCACTATTGATTTTTATATCAGAATACAAAATAGCTTTTATTTGTCATATATGAGGGAAATAGCTTCTCAATTAAAACTAAATAAAATGCTCACTCCAAGGTTTTATGCAGCAATACAAAAAGCATCACATTGTGTCGCAAATACGTTCTTACACAGGTCTATAAAGGTTTGGTTAGCAATTATTCTTAACAAACTAAAATACTTCTTAAGAAAACAACTGCTTAAAATATTTTTTTGGGGTATTGTTCCTGGTGTGTTTGTAGATATACTGTACTGCAAAGCTCACTTGTTGGTTTTCCCTCTCCCTAAGCAAATGTTAAAGAAATATTTGAACAAACTACTATTCATCATCAAATCCCCTTCAACTGGGACTGTGAGTTCATTCGACTGCATTTTGGACATAACCGGAAGAAACATCTTAACTATTCAGAGTTCACTGAATTCCTTCAGGTCAGTTATTAAGCTTCTTCCAAAGTAGAACTGAAATTATTTTAACTTCTAATTATACACTAATACCATTATAATTTTTGAGCTTATTCTGGTAGTGATAATCATCATCTGATACTAATCATGGCAGTTGTGATCAACTGTTATTTCTCCATACCAGTTTTGTAAGTAGTGTGTACTCATTATGCTTTGAGTACCATCCTATAAATGAATGGGACTAAACATATTGTTTATTAAATTATTGTATTATTATTAAATATATTACCTATATTTTTCTGCCCAGTAGACCTGAAGAAAAATAGATCATGCATTTCTAGAACTCGCCATTACTACGGAATAGTTTTGGACTTACTGGCTTGAAAGTAGGACATGATAGGTGTGCTTTGACACAATCTGTACTTACTGTTCAGGATAAAAATAGGAGTTTCTAGAAAAACACATCTAAGTAGATAGGATCTGAAGTCTATACGTTAAATTGAGATACTGGAGTCTTTCAAGGCTGCAGTGTAACTTGATGTTACTTTCAGGGAATAAACTGTGTCCTGCATTTGATGCTTCATGTTTTAAGACATGTTATAAGTGATCCCAGGCATGAATTTGGGACACTAATGCAGAAAAAAAATCAAATCGGTAGTGAGAAAAATCTTTGTTTTGAGAACACAGAGCAAAGTGATAAGTATCGGTTTCATCTTTACTGTCATCATATAATAAAAAACCCTTGTAGGAAAGGGTAGTTTGGATTGTGGTAATTTCAATATGTACACCATTTGGATATTGTTGTCCCTCCTTTTACATCAGGTTGTTTCTCTTATTTGCTCTGCCATATTCTGGGGTTTGGGACTTGGATCACAGCAGGATTGTTGCACCGTGGTCTAGAAAACTTTGATTTTAAGGTTATGAGACTTAAATTACTGTCAGGGTGATACAAGCTAGATGCTTTGCCCTTTTCTTACTTTCTGCCAGAACATGGTTATTAATTTAGTTGCTTCTAGAGGTCTAAATGACACCTGAACGTGCTTTATATTTTGCTTGAATAGAAGGAAACAACTTTTTCTGGACAAATAATTTACAACCATCATTACTATATTGCGGTTAGGTTATTGTAGTGTGCTTTATATGAAGATTTTTACAGATTGTATAGTTTTAAATTGCTTGAAATGAGTGACCATTTCTGACATTATAGGAGGTGGCTGCTGGGGGCAATCTAAATCTTTATTATATAATTTGCACTGTCCTCTTATTTATTTTCAAGTACTTTTCACTGAGTTAGTTTATAATAGCCCAGTCATATTTCATCTTGCATGTGTAAGAGATCAGCTCACTTGGAGTCCTTATGATTAGTATCAAAAGTTTATCTATCAGTCAAGTATTTAATAAAGGAACAGAAAGCAGACAGGACATGGGTATGTGAAGTTTGTTTCTCAGATCTGTACAGTTGAATTGAGGCTTTTCTTTGACAAAGGAATGAATATGTGGGTAGAATCAGTATGCAGATTTCTTTTAATTGAGTTTACACCGCAGTTGTGCTGTGGTCTATACACACGGATGTATTGATGCATGTTGTAAAAATATGAAATTAGTGAGACTTTCTGAACAGCGAGTTACAGAATTGTCTTCTAATCTGCTGCTTCTGAATATTCATTTTAGGAGCTGCAGTCAGAACATGCAAGACAAGCCTTTGCACTGAAGGACAAAAATAAAAGTGGTATGATAACTGGGCTGGACTTCAATGACATCATGGTTACCCTTCGCTCACATATGCTAACTCCATTTGTGGAGGAAAATTTAGTTTCAGTAAGTGTAATATATCTGTAATTTGTAATAAGATGTTGTAAAAGGTCTTAAGGCACTTAACTGCGTTCATTTAATTTTTAAAGGTAGCTGGTGGAACCGTTGCACATCAGGTCAGCTTCTCCTATTTCAATGCATTTAATGCTCTTTTGAATAACATGGATCTTGTTAGGAAGATATACGGTAATATAGCAGGTACCAGAAAAGATGTTGAAGTCACAAAAGGTAAACTATATTTCCTACATTTTATTAATTTTCTAGTTTTGTCCAGTTTTTAATCTGGTGTTGCATATGGCTTAAGGCAAATCAGATGCTGCAATAGTATGCAAGGTTAGGGCTACTGTGAAAACATTTAAAGCGTGATTTTCATCCTCGCAAGTTGGTAATGAATTTCAGCTTACTCGTTAAGGAGAAGAACTGGGATTCTGGCAGGAGCTGTGTTTGCCTTATTAGTTTGAATAGGTTACTGCAAGTCAGTATATTATTGAGGATTTTACCACTCCTTGAAAGGGATGCATGATTGCTTAGAGATAGAAAGTAACTAGAGAATGTGGTAGAATGGATTAAGTTTGAAAATCTGTAATCCATAATCTACATGTTGTTTTAGCTGTAGTTACTTTATCTAGGGTTAAATCTTTTTTTTGGAAAAAATTGTAATAATTTGTAACTTCTTAGTGCTTTCTTGTGTGAGTGGTTTTATATATAGCTTTTGTCTGTTACAGGCAGCCTATGTTACAGGACGTAGATAATCCCTATGCATATGAGAGGTGGCCATATTCTGGTCTTGCCACAGGCATGAGCAAACTGCTTTTATAGTAATTGAATGACAATTTTTTTCACCAGTTTTATTACCTGTATGGATGAGACCAAACAAGCCCATGTAAAGAGCATGCAAAGTTCTTTTTTTTTTTTTTCTAAATTCTATGTTTGGCTTATGTTCACATGCTCTGCTCTGCATACCTTTCGTCCCTAAACCAAAGCACAGAATGCCTGTCCTTATTCTTCAAATTGTGCTAGCAGATTGCCCAACAATGTTTTTTTCATGTAGATCCATAAATACACCTTGCTAGGTTTTGTGTTGTGGAGAAAAGTTGCTGTGTTCACTGCTAAGGCTTGATTACTGTAGCTCACCAATTATGTCGTGAGCATGTCATGTAATTTGGCTACATGAATCCCTCAGCTTTGGGTCACTTTGAGCTAGCAGAGAAAGAAATCTCGACATGGTGGCAGTGGATGAATCAGTTGCCCTTAGAATAGGCAACATGAACTGTGAATAACAGAGCATTTTTCTGTCTGCACTGTTTTGCAGACTTCAGAAACAAGAATCACAACTTGTGGGTGTGGTTTCATTAAGTTTGCTAGTATGAGGATTTTTGTTAACTTTCATTAATTCTTACTGTAAATCAAAGTTGTGGATTCAGACTTGCTCTGTGTTGAAAAAGCCTGTTTCAAGATAGATGTCCTCCTAAAGATACCTTTTCCTTTTGCATTATGGATTTTGCTTCTTAGCGATAGAATTCATTTTTATGATACTAAAGTTATTTGTAGGCATTTAAAGAAGAAATTTGACAACACAATTGCTTTATTCCTCTTTCTCTTTTAAATCCAGAGGAATTTACCCACTTTGCGATCCGATTTGGACAAGTTACGCCACTGGAAATTGATATTCTCTACCAACTTGCAGATTTATACAATGTTACTGGGTAATATAATAATTAATTTTATCATTGAAAATAATTATTTTGCTGTTTTCTGTTTGAAAAACACACATTTTCATCTTAATTTTAAAAAGTTGTGTGTTCTATTGCATTTCATTGCAGTAATTTGTTCAATGTAAATTGACTTTGGTGTATGCGTGGGGTTTTAAGCAAATCTAACAGATTGAGCACCATTATTAATTGTCATATTACAGGTATACATATAAAATAGCAAAATTCATTACATTAGTCCCAAAAGGCTACAATACAATGGTATTATTAACTTGGTTTGCATATGTCTTCAACGTGAGTGAAACCTTAGGTAGGAATACCTAGAAATAGTTTAATTTGTGTATTAAATCCCTTGCTACTAGTAATCAAGAATGTGTGTCTGAATAATCCAAGCTTCTTTTATCTTCACTTGTGAGGTGCAAGACAAGAATCCCCTTCTAACTCCAGAGGTTCTTTATGGCAGTGTAGCAGATTTCTTAGATGTGCATTCAAGTATGACAAGTGGTGTTTTTTTTAAACTTGGGATGTATTCTGTGGGTTGTGGCCAGGAACACTCTATTGAATATGTTTGATGTTTATCTATCAGTAACTTGGTTTTCTCTGCCTTATGTGAAGGCGCTTAACCTTGGCAGACATTGAGAGAATAGCACCGCTGGCTGAAGGTGCCTTGCCTTACAACTTGGCAGAACTCCAGAGGCAGGTAGGTAGAAGTGATACATGCAGTAAAATAGTTGAAGTTATGTGAATGTTTACATATGCTTGCATATGAAAAATAAGAATAATACACTTTAAACAGATTCCTAACAAACGAATCATGCTGTGTAATTTCTATGAGGGTAGAAATGGGGCAGACTATTGAGTATGTGTCTAAACAAGATATTAGATGTTATATTGAAGCATGGCCTGTTTAGATATAAGCACATATGGATATTTTTATCACTTACTGTGAATTCATTAGTTCACTCCTGAAAAGGACTTTCACGTCACTAAGTAGTGTAACTGTAGTTATAAAATTATTTTTAGATAGTGAAAAAGGAGTCTTAAATGTAAGGCTTATAAATGCCTTTACAAATGGTTTAGTGGTTTGGGATTGTAGGGAGGATGGTTGGACTTGATGATCTTGAAGATCTTTTCCAAACTTGATGATGATTCTGGTTCTAAATTCTAATAAACATGTTCTTTTGTGAAAAATTGGAAGAAATTATGGGCTTAACCATTTATCCAAAATGATTGTTGAGTTTTATAATCACTTGTTGGCTATCTGACCTAGACAGTAAAAGAGGAATTCAAATTTATTGGGACTGATGAAAAGGGTAGAGTTAGGAGATGAAAAATATTGCAGTAGAATGTTAACCCTCTTTCACCAGACCTTTATATTCCTGTTTGAAGCTCTGCATGATTTTCCTATTAGACATATACACATACACCACAGCGTAAGAGTCCTAGATTGTGCAGTAGGATTTTGAATATAAATTGCTTCTTACTTTGATGGCTCTTTTTACAACTGTAAGAACTGAAGATTTAGGACCAAACATTATACAGGTATTTAGCTTATTTTTAGACTTTCCACCACAGGTATTGTGTACCTTACTTTCCACTTTCAGGAGTAGAGCTTGCAAGTTCATGTTAAAAGTAAATCTAGATTTCTTATCTTCACTATATTTTTGATTCAACGTTCTAATCTGAGGGGTTTTATTTTACAAGCAGATCTGTCTAATGCTAGTTAAGTTGTGAATTGAATCTTACCTTGACCTTCATCTAAGGCTGAACCTGAATTACCACTGATATTGAAGCTCAAAGCATAATGGAGCATCTGCTGTGCTGCTAATATAAATATGTTCCGTTCCATTCCAGATATATTCTAGAGGAATCCTTTTTCTGCAGTATTTTGTAGGTGACTGCTCTGATGAGACTAGTCCAGGGGGAATTAACTCAACTGTTAATAATGTAAAGATACTAATGCACTGAAGAAAATCCTTGAAATGGTTACACAGCAGATTTGAAAGGGAAGACATACATACATGGTGAATTTACGTGGTGAATTACATGGCTGCACATTGGTATTTCTTATGCAAAACAAAAAAATGGGATCTGATCTTAAAAGTTTCAGATGTGCAATTTTGTATTTATTTTTACTATTAAAACTTCATGAGAAATTGCAGTTCCACACTGATCTGTACGATCTTAAGTAAGCTTTACAACAAAATACAGTAGTGTTCATCTGAACGAGTACATTTTGCTCCAAGATTGTCTCTGTGTCCCCTTTCCCTCTGTAATATAAAAAGGCAAGTAGGATGTCTGATTCTTAAGGTCTTGTATGAGCATATCCCATGGTTTTGACTAAATACATCTTTGTGTACTCATTAGAAAAGTATAATTTTTTATCCTGAAGGTTCCCATTTTCTTACAATGTCTAAACAACTCCAATTCTCTCATTTTCAGTCTGTGTTAAGAGTTCCTGGGGTGCCTATCAAGACATCCAAGGGCTCTGATTCCCAAGAGAGCGAGCCTGGCTTGGGATGGGTTCTGTCCCCAGCTGTCCACACCTTGCTTGGTACACAGATAGCTGAGCTTCTTACAGATCAGCTGCTGAACAGCTGCATCTTGCAGCTTAGCATTTATGGCAACTGATACTGGTGATGAGTTGCAGTATAATGCTGCTTCTGAATTGCAGTAATTCTGCAACTGATCCTCAAGTAGCTTGGCCATCTGGGCCATTGGGGCAGGAGGACATGCAGCTGGCAGCAACACCTTTGTCAGCCATTCAAGCTACACTGTGTCCCATAAAATGAAATTCAGATTCTCTGTCTAGGTGATGCCAGTGACAATATTGTGTCAGGGTGGTCTGAGGTAAAGCAGCAGCACACTGATAAAATTACCAGTGCCTTGTTTGCCACATGACTGTCCTGTATTTGCCAGTGGATGAGGGGTCCCAGGAGTCTGTCTGAATGCTTGCTTTTATAAAGACTTTTATTTCTGAGCTCCCTTTTTACATGTATTGCAAAGAGGTGCCTTTTAGCAGTTATATTCACTGCAAACTCTAGGATATGTATCAGTGACAAGAAAATCTTGGAGTAGTTCAACTGCTGTGTTGAAAAATTGTCCTACACTGAATATAGGAAGTCTTTCATATGTGAGACTTTGAGTCTGTTTTGGTTACTGTTACTACAGGTGGATTTGATCCCTCAGTTCTCATTCAAACAAATTGTTTTGCAACACAGTGTCTGGTCTGTTCATAATGTTACCACTCTGTTGTCAGTGGCAATTAGACATACCTTAGCCAATGAAATAAATGTCCAAAACCAGTCTTCATATGGATTCTTGTAAACAAGAATGATGGAATTGAGTGACACAGAAAGCTGTATACAAGAAGCGGCAACACAGGAAGTTCCACTTAAATATGAGAAAAAACTTATTTACTATGAGGGTGACAAGGCACTGGAACAGGCTGCCCAGGAAACCTGCCTGGATGCAGCCCTGAGTAATGTGCTCTAGGCCATCCTGCTTTAGTGGGGCAGTTGGACTGGATGATCTCTAAAGGTCCCTTCCAACTCTGACAATTCTGTGATCCTGTGATTTATCCAGACTAATTAAAAATATTTTTATGAATTTTTGTAATTACACTTCTAATTGCCAACTTTGCTTCAAATCAGTGTCTTTCTGGCACTTACCTTTCTGTAGACAAAATACTAACCTGTGTTATTTTACACTTCAGTATTACCTTTGTAACTTGGTACAGTTATAAAATGAACTCACCAATAAGTTTGACTCATCATTAGAACAGAATAAACTCTTTTCACACCTTAATAATAATGCCTTAAATTTTCATCCTATTCTACATTCTGTGTTAAGAGAGGACAACAGAAAGCAAAGTAATTAAATTTTCTTTGTTTTATAAAAAACAGTCTTTTACTAGACCTTATTCTAAGTGAAACGTATTTAACTCTATTGATAAAATGAAAGATGACCCTTTGAGGAAGAGCAAATTTCATTCCAGTGAGGTCCAGCTGTCCCTTGAAAAGCAAAACAAACCTGTAATCACTTCTATGTTGCTTTAGATTTTCCTTTAAGAAGGAATTTTAAATTTTTACATAAACTCACTTTGTAGATTTGATGGAAATGGAAATTAGTCTGCTTTCAACCATGTTTACTTTATTGTCAATTTTTTCACCGTGTAAGATTTTCTTAAACCCTACCAGCTGAATATCCTATGGGGATGACAGCAACAGTAATTTTCTGTTTATAAATATTCATTATTTGAAAGCTATAGCATTAATTACATTGATTTACATATTCATCTGAACACACAAGTAAACTGCAAATTTTGTGGATGCTTATTTAATAATATAAAAGTGCCATTTCCTTCACAAAGAATTTGATTTTTTACATCCAGTGGTGTATTTATTAAGATTAATGTCTGACTGCAATTATTGGGTTTGTATGAGACCTCTGCGGAACTTAGAAGGATAAGAATAACCTTCAAACAACTAAAACGAAGCAGGTGTGCTAAACAAGGAGAAAATTTTTGTGGAATGAAAAACAAGTCCTGCTTGTAAGCCTTCTGGGATATTATTACTGCATGTATCTTATTTATATGAATCAAAAGAAATACCTCCATATTTTAGGATTTATTTTTGTGGTTATTTTTGTTGTGATTTTTCTTTTCTTTTAGATCAGGAAAGTGTAGTGTTTTGAGACTAGTGAGGACATTCTTCAGATTTATTGCTTCTATTTGCTTGTGCTAGCCAGAATTTCTCTGTTAAGCTATATTGTTGGCAGAGGGAGATTACTACTGGAAGGAAGTGGTGACAGCTGTATCTTTTTCTTTTGTGGAAAAACAGTGTAGAATAGAATTAATGGGTTTTTTTTTTACAGATAGTGATCCCATGTCAAGCTCATAGGCTTTTGTCCTACATTGTGTACATGCAGTGTAACGTTATGCAGTAAAGGCAGGTTTTTGTACATTGACAACACCAGTTGTTGACACCAGTCAACACCAGTCCAAGGAGAGTACCTTATGCTGAGGTGCATTATGTTTTTCTGTGAATATTCCACATTCCAGAGCTTCAATATGCTGAATGTAACTTACTTAAGTAGCCTTGCTGAGTAGCTGTGAAATGTACATGTGATAATCTTTGTGGAGAAATCATAATGGAAATGAGAGCAAAACTTAACATAGCAGCCTGAGGTCTGTTTACATTCCAGCTGTGCTGACAGCAGTGCACCTGCTGTGGTACAGGGTGCTTTTTGAGATAAACACATTTTTGTTTGGGAAATGGGCTTCTCTAGTAAAGAATTTAACAGCTTCCTAGCCACTTAAATAACCTGGACAAGTTATATTGAATAATATAAATCCCCTTATTTGTATTTGGAATAACATTTGGTCCGTGTTGCATACTTTATAGTGCAAATTTGTGAACACTTACATCTTGTTTATCAGTTATCTTCTTTCTAATAACCATCTAATAATATAATGATGAGTCTCCGCAAGTATTTTTTGTGCAGACTTACATTTATTTAAAATAATAAAGCATATAAAGTAGTGTATGTGATGGAAGTGATCATCATATCAGTAGATTATCAACTGCCTGAAAAAGTCTTGTGGAGAATACTTTTGGGAGTAATTAACTTTGTGGTTGTTTTGAAGACACGAAATGTCACGTTTATGCTCTGAATTAATGTACACATCATCTTAAAATGTATGAGATACTGTCTGTGAGATACTGAATTCCTTTTGAGATACTGAATTTTATTTGAGCCAAAAACGGGTTCCATGTTTTACAAATTCAAAGGTAACAGAATGAAAAGGAGCAAAGTTGATTTGAGTTTCTGTTTACTTTTTTCTGGATCTTAGCAATATGAAAGCAATATGTTATCTGAAAAGAGTATTTGAAAAATCTGCTTCATTCATTAGTGTAACGGAAGTTAGATTAGCCTGGAAGTTAGATAGTGTATCTTTTTTTTTCCCCTCCACAGCAGTTTTTATCAGATTCTTTCTGTAATGTAGTAAGAACCAATTCACAGGCATCTTTGTTTTCCCATGCAGATTTTAAATAATTTTTTTTCTTTTCCTCACACAGCAATCTTTTGGAGAGTCAGGCAGGCCTATCTGGGTCCAGGTAGCTGAGTCAGCCTACAGATTCACTTTGGGCTCAATTGCTGGAGGTGAGTAATATTTCTGGTTTCTGTTTTCAAGCTTGGGTTAGTTTAACATTGTCTGCAACACTACTTGGTCTCATCTAAGGTGCATTTCTTGGTTATACACTTGAAGATATTGAGAGTAAAACCTCTTTTGATTTTGCCATTCCCTTTCTTCCTTATTTTGTATGTTTTAGTGTCCCTTCACATTCCTCTGAAACTGTACTTCAGGAATGAAATTCCTTACTGGTAATTCAGATTGCTTCTTTTTCTAATTGGTTTTCTTTGGTCTGTGCACCTTGTTTTATTGTAATAGTGTAAACCATTCTCCTTGAGACTTTTTTCTCGACTTCCAGTATTGTCCATTCTTATTTCCAACATATCAGAGATCTTACCATCTTATATATTTTTATGTTTAAATAATCATAAGAATTATATACTGTGCCAACAGTGACACTGCAGAAATAATACTCCAGATGCTTCCTCACAGCTGTTGGTGCCACTGCAGTGTATCCCATAGACCTGGTGAAAACTCGTATGCAGAATCAGCGCTCCACTGGCTCAGTCGTTGGAGAGTTGATGTATAAAAACAGCTTTGACTGCTTTAAAAAAGTGTTGCGTTTTGAAGGCTTTTTTGGTCTTTACAGAGGTAAGTGCATAATATATATCTCTCTCTCAAGTTGGAGATTTGCTGCTTTTTCTTAATACTTCAACAGCTAGTTTCTTGTAGGAAAACCAGGAAACTTTGATATCATGTACAATTTCCTTCTGTTTCATAGAGCTTAATGTTTGTCTTATCTTGAGCACTGTTCCTCATAAACAACTACTGGGAAAAGTGGGGATTTTTTGTTGTTACTGATTTGTTCCTTGCTTCTTAGGTTGTTTAAAGTTCTTATTTCTGGGTTGTGAGTGTTGTGGACACAATTGTTATATCATAAACTAAGGACTGTAGCTTTTGGCTGGAGGCAAACATCGGGAGCAGATTAGCATCTGAGGAATAAAGGTCTATTTTACTGCAAGTATTTTCTATTGAGAGAAGAAAGACAGTACTTCTGAAATGTGCCTGTTGAACTGGATGCCAGATCTTATGCCTCATACTTTTGCAGGTAGTGGGACTTGTTTTATTATTTTATCCTGTGGACAAGAAATTGCATCCTGCTGTTGTATTGTTCTATTTTACTTTAAAATAGCAACAGTGGAACTTGTAGAAGTTGTAATTTAAAGAAAATAAAAAACTTCCTCTACACCACAGGTTAAGAATTCAAAGCAACTTTTAATCAGTTTTATCAGTTAGATTCAAGTCTATCTTAGATCTTTTTTTTAGTTTAGGAGAAGATTCTGAAGGGTTTTTTATCACATCAATAATGTGACTTACATAGAGGGTGCATGCTAGCCAGTTGCCTGAAATGCATATTTAGTTCTCTATATTGTCATTTCACACAGTTTAATGAAGTGCACAATATTAATAAGGATTGGAAAGCTATTTGTTGATTGGCACACTTCTTAATTGGAGCCAAGTCACTTACTTCTGTGATGGTCATACCCTTTTTCTATTTTGTGATGTGTTCTGTTGTTGAAGACATTGGACTGTGTCCTGGAAGGACACTGAGAAGTTTTTGAGTTTGATAGTCTGTGGACACTGGCTAAAGAGTTTTTTGTATTCTTACAGGATTTTGCTGTGCAAGTGAGTAGAGGGAGGAATATGTCAGGAGTAAGATGTTAATGAAATAGCTGCAATCTCTGTAAATTCTATTTTGGTGATAAATTGGTTTTATTTTTTGTTGCTAAATCTTTCACAAAAGAAAATACACCTTGAGTTACATTTATGACTATTTCTATAGTGCTGTTGTACAGTACTCTTTTCTTTCTCTTTCTGTCCTCCAACCCATATTTTTGCACAGCAGCTTCTAAAACTGATAGTTGTTATTTTTATTTTTGTTTTTAAACATTTCTCAAACACTTTGAAATCAAGATTGATTCCACTGATGAATGAAAATCAACGCTTTACATTTGAGGAAAAATGTGCTTCTTTGAAAGAATGTCAGCTTATTAAGCTTTTTGATAGTCTGTTTAATAATTGTCTTTAAGATTGTTTAGCATAAGAAGTTCATGTAGTTGTTTTGAAAATGTTAGTTAATGGTCAGTGTATTACTAAGATCTTGGACTCACAGAAATAGATGGTCTGTAGAAGTGTATTAAACTAAACGACTAAACAACAGTTACGGAGTTGATTGTGGATCTTTTACTAGGTTCTTATATTCCAGAGTTGTATTATCCTGATTGTATCATAGTATAACAGTACAATGTAGTCCTTTACTGCAGTTTAAAACATAGATCTGAATGTGTACTGGATGGTACATATTTTTAAACAAAAACTTGTAATTTAAGTTGATAAAATCATGACACCTTTGAATCCTGGTATCCAAAATAATAACTAATGAAGTAGCTTCTAAGGTCACTCACTAGACCGTGTTCCGGGTTCTCTAGCACACTGAATGTGTGTGACCAATAAATTAATCTGCAGAAAAGAGAGGGGGCAGGATTGTCTTCTGGTGTTTTGTCTGGTATCTCGGGGTTTTTAAAGTGTAGGTGCTGCAGAGCTGGAATTTTTCATGGTAGATCAGAGTTTCAGGTTGGAAGAGCAGCATTTATTTTTGTTACTGTCAACCTTTCTTTGTGTTTAGTAACTACCTTTCCTCAGCATAGTAAGTCTGTAAATCATGCAGAAAGTACAATGTGGAAGAAAACACTACAATGCATATGTTAACTGCTGCACTTTCTATTTAGGTGTGTTTGCTCTGAGCTTCCTTTTAAGAATATAAAAATTCTGTAGGCTGAGTACATTTGATAGTTTTGAACATTTTAAATGAAAGTTTAGCTATTCTTTTCATTTAGCGGATAGTGGAAAACTGCACCACTACAGTTTTGTTGCTGATATTTTATATAATTAGCGTGAGATTTTTTGTTAGTTAACTGGGAAAATACTTTTGACAAATTATATATTCCCTAATCACGGGACAACATGAGGAAGTGAACACTTCTAATAAAATAAGCCTTTTAAGTTTTGTAAACTATACATATGCCAAAATGACTGTGAAGAAAACAGATTTAAAAATAACAGCTACTGTTATAATCTTGTATGTTAGGGAGTTAAGACTGCCATCTACTGATTTTTTTTCTTAAACCTGTTTGTTCCTGGAAAAGTGTATGTGCTTCTGTCAAATGGCAGTTCATTTTCTTAGCAGCTTGTCTAGGAGCAAGGTCCTTTTCAAAGTAAGTTTCTGTCCACTAATGCTTCCTCTTGGTGAGATAAAAAAATTAGTAGTAATAGAGTTTAAAGAAGTTCATGCTACCCTGTTGGACTGAACATGAGACAATCATTTACATATTTAGTTGACTGTAGCCTTCTGAAAACTCATGCTACTGAGTCAAGTAGAAGACAGTTGGTAATTTATTGTAGTCATGTATATCTCACAGTTACTTTCCTATTTTAAGAAGTAGTTGCAAGATTTATGGGAAAATTGTATTAAGGGGCTAAATAAAAGCCAAACTGACTCTTATGTAGAAAACACATCCAAGGTGTATGTTTAGTCCTTATGCCCTTTTTTCTTCAGTATGGCAACAGCATCAGGCTAGACTTGGCAGATCTGGTCACCCTTTTCATTACCATTTTCAACAGAAATTTTAATATAAAATTGTATCTGAATGAATATGCAGTGCTCTAGGAGTATCACATACATAAGTGCCATCCACCTCAAAGGATATCCCATGTGCAGAAAGGCATTTCTGTAGAGCTCTTATAAAATACTAGTTTCTGTATTAGGAAGATAATGTTGCCTTATGATGTCTTTGTTTCTATAGGCTTGTTACCACAGCTGATAGGTGTTGCTCCAGAAAAGGCTATTAAGCTAACTGTACGTATCTTTTTTTTTTTTTCCTGGCATCCTTTTGTTTGTTAACATACACAGGATTTATTTCCTAAAATGTGTGAAAGATGACCACTTACAAGCACTCTAATATATATGGTTACATATGTACTTGATATATGTTAATACAGAGAAAAAATAACTTAAAATTATGTGTAATGTATTGTATCTTTATTAGGTTAATGACTTTGTCAGAGACAAATTTACTAAGAAAGATGGTTCCATTCCACTCCCCGCAGAGATCCTTGCTGGAGGTTGTGTAAGTATTTGTTCTGTATTCCTCAGAAAAATTGATTCTTGTCACTTGCAGTATAGTTGGAATGACAGTTAATGGGTGTGCTTTGTAGATTTGAACAGGGCTGTTCTTTTTTTCTCTCAGTCACAAGAACTAAAGAGGTGTACTTTTTCTATTTGGAAAGCTTTGGATGTATCTTACTTAAGTTTCCTTGGAAATATGTGCTTGAACAACTTCTTGTGGCCCTGTTTGTGACATGCAGTTTCAGCAGTGATTTTAGAGTGGGCGTCTTTTCTCGCTTTCCATACTTTTGCTTGGGTTGGTGTTTATTGTTTGTTTTAAAGATACAGGTAGTCCTTGAGAACAGATGCTAGAGATCATGTTTGAATTGCCTTTGATAGGTGGAGGGGAGACAGAACAGTTTAAAAAAATCTATTTCTTGCTGAAGATTTGAAGAAGGAAAAGAAATACCCTCTTTAACTTTTTCTGTTCATGAAAATGTGGAAAAACTGAACAGTGTAGTCTTATCTTTCAGATAAAAGATATGAGTGAATTTTCTGTTTAAATGACTTAATGTAAAATGCAGCTACATTGCTCCAGATGTTAAGTACACCCATCGTTTAAATACAGTCAAAACCGTGTTGTCACTGAGGGCTGTAATTCTGTGCATCTCTTAGCAATCTGTGTGGTTTTAATGTATATTGATGATAGATTTTTTTTGCTTTTGCACATTGGTTAATTTAATTTGTGGGTTCTCCAACAATTGTTAACCCTATAAAATGTTTAAGGCTTGAGTTAGGTTTCTTTTGTAGAAAAGAACACTAATAACTTCCAGTTGAGTAGGCTGACAGGCTGGCATAAAACCTCCTCAGCTTACAACAAAACCTGGGGCGGAAAGGTTGTTGACCTCTGCAAACTTTTAATTCAAAGAAGCAGCCCTGAAGGGAGACTGCTTATAGTTCTGCCTGATTTAATTTGGCAGCCTGGTACATACTTGAGTCTTCCCCTGTCAGTTTACAAATTTTATTTTCTGAGAAATGTGAGAAAGCAGCTGTGATGTGTAGCTAGCAAAAGACTAACCTTTTTCTGGAAAGCTCAGTAACACAGCACATACAGGTCATTTTATGATAGAAATGAATATAATTAATTAGTGCTTTCCTCTATGTTGTGATTAAATTAATAATTAAAATAAAACATCTGATAGTAAGTTTTATTATTTTTCACTGTTTTGTACTGAAATGTACTGAAATATTAAATCTACATTAGAGGCTTTTCCACTTGCTGGTAGGTACTCCTTTTTCAAAGTAACTATTGCCTTCCTGTAATGAATATGCAAACATTGCAGAGCAATCTGAGTTTCAGTTGAGGTTTCAGAAATTTGGAAGTTTCTATGAAACTGAGCAGATTTCTGATTTTCCCTAGCACAAACCTTTCTTCCAGATTGACTGTCTTAGCTGGTGCTCCTATCTCCATTTTGAGATAATATTTAATTCACTTAATCTGGGATAATCATAACAAAGCTTGCCTTCATAGGAAGGGAGTTGGCCACAGTTTAGCAACCTCAAAGATACCAATTTCTTTGTAGCCTCCTCTGGATCATCTGATATCTTTCCAGTTGATAACTTCTGTCTGTACTGTCTGTACTGTTGCTTAGTTCTGTTTTAACAATTCCACTTTATTAGGAAGCCTAGAAGGTTTATTCTGAAAGTCTCAAAGTATCAATTGACTACAGTAGTAGCAAGTTGGTATGTTACTCGTTCTCATCCTCAGTCCCTTTCATCCTCATTGTGATGGCTCTTTTCTGCGTTGACTTGCTTGGAAATAGTGTTGATTTTCACACTTCTGGTGTTCATTGTATGCTGTTTTTCTACAAAATATTCTGAGACATAATCAGCACTTGTGTCCAAGGAAGTGCCACGAGTAAGCTTAGTCCATTTCTATGTGCAGGGGCATGCAAGACTTTCTGTTTGGGTGACCTTTCTTCTCAATTTTTCCTTTATTCTGTTCCTTAGCTCTCTGTTACTGATGGGTTATTGTTTGGGTTTTATACATACTGAAATGATTTTCAGCATCTACATTTGGGTAACTGTTTTTTTTGTGGATATTTTTTATTGTTCAGCATGTAGATACTTTGCTAAAAGTACACTATAAATATAGGCTAAATTCAAAACATGCTTTTCACCTTGTTGTAACATCAGAAGAAAGAGCAGTATGCCTGTATGTAGTTCTCAGAAGTGTACTTCTTACTGTTGCTGGCCATCACTTGCCTTTGTTTAGGATTGAACCTTCTGATTAACAGGGGTAAGGCACTTTTAAATAATTTCTAGAATGGAACTTGTAGTGGATGAGCAAGATGAGCAAGCCATATTTCCAACTGTTTTATAGAGTTTCCAGCAGAGGCCTAACTGACCGTTGAAGGCCCACCTTCTTGTGAGCTACACAAAAGCCTATTGTGCATGCCACTGTCCTCAACTGGAACAAAATTAATTCTTGTGAGGAAGCAGAGGCAGCTTGGGAACAGATCCAGCAAACCTAGCAAATTCTCCTCTCTGAATTGCAGTGCCATATCAAAGCCTACGTTTGTTGTTACAGTCTTTTAAGGCTAACATATGAGGACAGGTGAAACCTTTGACATTCAGACAGTGGTGATTCAAGAGAACCTGCAGGGACTGTTCACTATCCTTAGCTCTGGAGCATCTGCAAGAACCATCCATCAGAGGGGCTGCCCACAGACGTGTGCCTCCTCCAGAAGTAGTAACCCCAAGAGACTTGATCTCTTTGGCCAAAATCTGACTACTCAGGCTCCAATTATTCTCAGCTCCCTTAAGGTTATGGAAAAAAAACTCCTGTCCCCAGTAAGAGGAAATGTCTTCATTCTTGTAGCTGTTAGCAAAGACATCAGTCTGTTTCTGCAGCCAGCTGCCCATCTGTCGTCTTTTCTTCCTTACTGTAGGGCAGGGACCTCCCACAGGCAGCCCATGCCCTGTGCTCCTTGAAACCTATGTGCCAGCTGCTGGGCAGTGTAAATGTCACTGGGATGTGTACGTTCTGCTCTGCCAGAGCCCACATATTCCCAGCTGTTCCCAAGCTGTAGCTGTGTTTGAAATCTGCAGAGCAGCTTACAAGGGGCAGCTCAGTTAGAGTGGTCAGGTCATACCTGTCAGTGAAAGGGCTCTGGCCCCTGATGGGTGAAACTGATATCCCATCCTGTCTTCCCAAGAGTGTGCTGGTTTGTTACTCATCAACAGCACTATCCACATTTACGCATGTTCAGAGCAATTTCTTTACCTACTGTTCCTGTAATTAATTGAATTACATTTCATTGTAATTCAGTGATTAGCTTGCATTCCCGCCTTTGGAGTTTTGGCTACCATTAGCTTTGAGTCACAGGGGGACTGAGTGAGACTTTGGCAGTGCTTTCCTGTGTCCCGACATCAGCTGGAGAAGCAGAGGGCACATACCTGGTACAGACAGTGCTTCTCACAGGAGTTTGCATGTATTGATGCATCTGAGTACATGGTGAAGGGCAAGATGCTGCAGGACAACTGGTTGTGCTCAGTTGGGAAGTGATGTTGATCTAGAGATGTAATGCTATGTAAATGTTTTGTAGGCATTGGTACAGGAGACAAAGGTGCTGTGATTTTCAGCTGTTCCCTACTGTTTCTGAAATTAATTGAATTACATTTCATTGTAATTCAGTGATTAGCTTGCATTCCCGCCTTTGGAGTTTTGGCTACCATTAGCTTTGAGTCACAGGGGGACTGAGTGAGACTTTGGCAGTGCTTTCCTGTGTCCCGACATCAGCTGGAGAAGCAGAGGGCACATACCTGGTACAGACAGTGCTTCTCACAGGAGTTTGCATGTATTGATGCATCTGAGTACATGGTGAAGGGCAAGATGCTGCAGGACAACTGGTTGTGCTCAGTTGGGAAGTGATGTTGATCTAGAGATGTAATGCTATGTAAATGTTTTGTAGGCATTGGTACAGGAGACAAAGGTGCTGTGATTTTCAGCTGTAATTCCTATGAGTTACATGGGAAAAAAACGGATTCTTCCCATCAACACAGTGTGCGTGGTGCTTAGCATTTTCAGTGGATCAGTCCTGTTTCATCAGAAAGATATTTTTGATTCATGCTGCAGGGAGGAAGAGGGTGTGAGGTGCTAGACAGGAGCAGTCTCAGAACCCTTCTTGGAGCTGTAAGCAATGCATGTGTTGATGATTTGGAGTAGGGCATGTGGATGTTTGCACACACACTCCCACAGAAGTCCAAAAACTCTTGTACATTTCAATATTAAATGTAACATTTAGTCTAAATATTTTTGTATATTTGTAAAAATAATTTTCATGTGTAGTTTTACATACAAACACACAAACCTATATAGGCTTATCAAGCAAGTACAAATGTGTCAAATATTTATTTTTGAAAAAAAAATTTTAAATGTTGCTGTTTTCGTTTAACAAACACAAAAATATAAAATTATTGCTGTCAGTACTTTTCCTTCAAAATCTTGAAGATATGGTACTTCTTCTAATATACTTGAAACAGATGAAGGTAGAAGCAGAATGAAACTTTACTGCTTTGTCTTGATCCCAACTGCGAACATTTAAAGTTAGGGAGAAAGTTATTCTTTAATAAAAGAGACAGTCACCTTAGTGTAGGTGCACGAACAATGGCAGCTTTGCCTTGAGAAAGAAGTGCAGGTCCTTTTGATGTTTTGAAACTAGACTGTTTTAGGTAACATCTTATTTTAGCTGCTTGTTTGGGACTTAGTTGTGGTCCAAGATGTGGTAGTTTCAGAAAGGAAGGAAGGAAGGAAGGGCTTGAAATAGGCCTCTCCCCTTTGTAGCATATGCCTCTCGGGTAGAATTGGAAAGGGCAAGAGGTCTCATGTTGCAGGGTCATTTGTGTATTTCCTTCAGCCTTTGGCATGTCATGGGGCGTTTGCTGTGGGATCTCAAACTACATCCTTTCTCTCATAACCTTTGCTGTCAGATTTAGTTCCTTTATTTGCTCCTTGTAGAGTTATTTTACATGACATTAAGGTTAAGTAGAAGGTTTTATTACTGGTATTTTTGAAGTGTATGAATAACCTCCATTCAGAAACAAATTTGTCAACCTTTTTTAAAGTGTCTGTTGTAATTCATGTGTGAAGCAAGGTTTTTATGGAGGAAAATCTAGATTTAGTACACGTTCTCCAAAAGAAATTGAAGGACTGCAATATACTTCTGTCTGTACACATACACTTGTATTTAACATACATAGCTGACAGCTGAAGGAAGGTATTTTGAAAAACAGTGACGATGATTGCCAATGACTTGCACAGAAGCATGGAGATTTGTACTGCAACCCTGCACACTGCCTTTTCATTTTTGTTTTGTGTCATTCTATTCTGCACCCTCTTCTGGGAAGTGCTTCTTCCTCTTCTACCAGGCAGCACTCTTCTCTGCCTCACACATTCTTCCTCAGATAGATACTTAACCATTTACTTGAAACAAGCAAACTTGTATTTTTTAAAAAACACAAAATGAAAAAGTGAGTTTTCTTGTGTTACATGTTCTGTATTAAAATCAATGCTTCTTAACTGTACTTCTGATGATCTAAGGACCTACCACATTTGTGCAATGCCAGTGAATTAAGTGCTTCTCTTCATGTGAATCAAATCACTGCTATGCAGAAAAGTAGAAATTGATAACAGGGAATATTTAACTGGGCATCTGAACTACTACAACTCTTTGAGAAAACTGCCTATTGAGAAGTTTACTCAAAGTATTAGTATAATTAAAGAACTTTTCAAATGTTTTTCTACTGATAATATAACTGTATGTTAGGGTTTTCCTTGTATTTTATTTTGCTCAATAACCCAGTCACCATATTTTAGCATTAATATTGTTGTAGTATATGATTCTGTATTAGCAATGTACAGTCCCTAACATTGTATATATAACTAGTATTGCTACTAAATTATTAAAATGTGTTGTGTTTAGAGTTTTCTCTTTCCATTTCTGTATCACAGGAGGGCTGTTGCTGATGTTAACAGAAAGGTAGGCAGCTGTGCACCTAGGAGCAGAGAATGTTAGTTACAGGAAGATTGAATTCAGAGTAGAAAATAGAAATGCTTACAAACTGGCCTATTTGTTTCTGTGGTGGGTGTTAGGCAAATGGGAAAAGTTATTTTGGCTGCTCTGCAGGATGTGCTACTTTATAAAATTAAAAATAAGAAATGGAATTTCACATATGTATGTAAACAATGCATATTTAATAGTTGGGTAGCAGGTCATTCTCTAGAAAGAGTGAATTTCTTGCTTAGTGTATACATTTAAAAGTTACTTGAATTTTTTGTGTGCTTCATTGTATCATGTAGTAAGAGCATTCTGTTTACTGTTTTATCTACCAGAATTATTTTTTTAAATTATGTAGGGTTATGAAAAACATTTGAAACATTAGTTTTTGGTTAATCACAATCCATACAAAAAAATCCTTTGTTGTTTAACAGAACTTGCCAGATTAGTATTTTATTTTTATTTAGATTGAAACTTTGCCAGGCAGGACAGCCATTTCATCTTGCATGCCTAGGTGTGTATGAACTGTGAAGGAAAAGTGAGAAGTTAAAGAGGTTCAGAAGAATAGCTTGGGACACAAATGGTGTCAGGTAACTGGGTAAACTCAATGCTGTAAGTCCAAGGAACAGAGAAGATGGGATCAGTTTAGCTCATCTGGGAGTTCCAGTGATGTTCCAGATGGTTGCAGTACATGTCGGATTTGATTTTCTTTTCAGAGGGGTGAAGAAGTGAGGGAATAAAATGAGGATTAACAACCTAAACCAGTTATTTGACTGAAAAGTGTTAAAGACGGTAACTACTACAGTGGATATAATTAATCAAATGCAGGGGTTGATCTCCCACTGTTTGCGTCAAGGTACTTCAGTAAAGCCATAAAAATGTTGATTTTTAAATGTCAGTATTGGATGTAGTAATAAACAGGGCTTGCAATGGAAGGATGGCAGTGTGCTCAGTAAAGGTTAGGTGAAGTATCAGAGGCTCAGTCAGGGAAGATTTTGATGCTTCACATCCCCCTGTTCTGCAGATAGTAAGTACCCAAGTGCATGGTCATTCTCAGTAAGAGCTGTTGATTTGCAGTGCTTGTTTGTCTCAAATCTAGAATAATTCAAGTTATCAGCTTCTAAGCCATACTTCAGGGCTAATCTCAGGTTTATTCTGCCTGCTGCTGGAGAGAGGACGATTGTGCTCAAGGCAGAAAGGATTAGTGTTCATTAGTTCTGAATCAATTAGCAGAGAACACCATGCATGCTGTACAGGAGGTGCTGTAGCAGACTATTGATTTTCTCTTCATGCACACACCCTGAGCATCACAAAGAGAGTTTATTTCCTGGGCAATTTAGAAGTAGAAAAAAGCTTTAATTGCAGACGTTCTGCATCTTTTTCCATCACTAAAATTTGATGGGTTGGAGGAATAGATCAGGATTAAGAGAAGTTTTTAAATTGTGGTAGAAATACTTTTTAAAGTTGGTTGTATTCAAGTGTTTATATGCCATAAATTTTAAGGAAGTGGTTTTAATTTTTAAATGAAAAAAGGTGGCTTAGGAAGAGAGGAAAAATAAAGTTTAGTAAACTTCAGCTTTTTTGTGATGAACCACACACTTCTCTAGAAGTGAATGGTACTACCTACAGCAAACCAGGGAGAAATCTAAACATGTCATTTTAAATAGGTTTACATGCTTCTGAAACTGATCTGTCAGATTGAATCTTTCAAATCTGCAACATGGTTCTTTGAAAATCTTTGGTTAAAGTGCAGAATCTGAAGCAGCTCTGCAACACTGCTGCTAGGAAGTTTGCAATATAATCCTTAGCACTGCTAACAGAAAATTTCCTGCATATAAAGTCTGCCATGCTCAGCTCAGAGAAATTACGACTCCCATATCGATCTAGTACCATATTTTGAAATGTTACTCTTCCTATTTAAATTTTATATTTTGTTTCCACTTAGGACAATTAGTGGGTGCTAAACAAAAATCCAAACACCTTTTCTAATAATGTAAATACACCATTAAATGCAAATTTACCTTTTAAACAGCATCACCACTAAATGCAAATAACATGTCTTCTCATTGGTGATTGATTATTATTGAATAAACATAAGGTTGTCTTTATATGTGTTTGATGCTCTAGTAGTACAAGTCTAATGATTATTTTAGTTTTGACTTTTGTGTAATGTCTGGTAGACTTTTAAACACTTCTAAAAAGTGATGTCAAGGAGAAAAACAGAGACAAGCTGAGTTAATACACCTCTCTGGATTACAAACATCTAAATGTAGAAATTCATTTCGTGCAAACCCATGATTTCTGATTCAGAGCTTTTAGCTTTCAGACAGGTGATGTATTAAATATCTCTCATGTATTTTTACATGAGAATATCAACCAATGCAGTGAGAAGCACTCAGCACCTTGCAAGAGTCAGTCTGTCACCATGTGCTCTAGTAACACAATTTCCATTCTTCTTACTTGGGTTTGCAGGCAGGAGCTTCCCAAGTCATCTTCACTAACCCACTGGAGATTGTAAAGATTCGGTTGCAGGTAGCAGGAGAAATTACTACAGGACCCAGAGTCAGTGCCCTCTCCGTTATAAAAGATTTAGGCCTTCTTGGTCTTTATAAGGTATGTACTTCTGCTTTGAGTGGCTTCATTGTTTTATGCTAAACTTTTATGTTGTTGAAACAAAAACTGTTAAACCAAAGAAATATTAACTTAAAAACAATCTCTTCCTGCAGGGCAGCCCCACAGTGGAAAACTGAAGAAAACCCACTTCTATATTAATGGCAGTGGGAGACAAAAAAATACTCCCCCATTCTATCCTTTAGGCTTTTATGCCAAGCTGCAGGGAGTCCTGTATTGCAGACCTGCTGGCTTTTGGCACTGGTCATTTTATTTGGTGGGGTTTTGTGAAGAGTTTCTTTAGCTTTCCCTGTATTTCTTACGTTTATTTTGAATCTCTGTTACTGCTATTGTTACCTTTGCAGCAGGATATTCTCTTTGTCTTAATAATTTGATGTCAGTGAAACAGTAGAGGAGTTTAGTAGGATTCAGATTTTTAAGAAGTTAAGTGGTGGGATTTGTCAATAACAAATTCCAGTCAAGAAAGACCCATACTGTATTGTACTTAAGCAGAATGTCAGTCAACAGATTCCTCCCCTGCAGTTATACTCACTACCATCATTACTGATCAGGTGTAATGGAGCAGAAGCTATTAGTTTTCTTAAAAAAGGAAGAGTATTTCTTCCTGTATCTTCTGCCAGTGCAAGGGGTAATACGTAAATTCAGCAGTTTTATTAGCTGTGCACTTACAAAACATTGTTTTACATGGTTTGTCCACAGACCTGCAATAATACTATAAAAATGTGCAAATTTACTTTTACAGCTGAAGCTTTTGTTTAGAATCACTAGGTCAGATTCATGACCATTTCATTTCCTACAGGTCACAGGGGTTTTGGTACATGGGACAAAATTACCATTTCTGTTTGCGGTAATTAAGCAATTTGGCTTACTAAAAATCCTGCTGTCCTTTAGAATTGCATTATCATTTGTGAGTAACTCTAGGAATTCAGAGCGTGAAGTATCTGTGTGAAAATCATCAAAGGGACAAGTTTCTCTCTATCAGATCTTTTGCTTAAGCCATGTAGGGTTTGTAATGTGTGCTGTCTGTTTATAGAACTACTGGGTGACTCAGGCGAGAAGGCTGCCAGCTCGGGGTATATTGGTTGGGTATTTTGGCCAGGAGCAGAATGCTTTCAGAATATAAAAATGAACTTTTTGGACATAAAAGTGGTTACTTGAGCTTTGTACATAAAGGAGTTATGGCAACAGGCTCATGACTGAAGTTACTGAAAGAAGAGTATTAGATATATTTAATTACAAGGATTCCACTGTTTCTACAGCATGTAAAATTCTGTTGAGGAACTCTTTAATGCCATGTTGTGGCCAGGAGCTACTCGTTGCAGTATTATCATAGTCCATTAGTTATACATTCCTGCATGTTCCCTTGACAAAAAGACTCCTAGTTTGCAGCCCTCTCCCTCTTACCACTAGGTTTCCAGTGCAGCTTCTTCAATCAACCAGATGACAATCAGTAGAGATTTCTATGAGGTCTTAAGTGTCCTCACTGATATTTTAGTAATGTTTTTTTGTGTTTTGTGGAAATAATGGTATGCAAGGACTTGCCTTGCTGCTTCCATGGTTGTGGGTTCTTGTCAGCAAGACATAAGGACAGACCTTTGTCACTTTCTTCATCACATTTGGACACATCACGTGTGAAAGATATTTATCCTAGGTACTGATGTCATACGTATTACTTATAAAAATTAGACGTGAACCTGGAATCTTTGTAATTCTAGAAACTTCCTTCAGATGTGCTTTATTCTTTTTTAAAATTCAACTCTACATCTTGTTTCCTCAGACAATTTATTTTCTGTTATGTACCCGGTAGATCAAAAGTGTTGGTAGTCCCTGGATTCAGGTGGCTTGCTGGATATCAATTTTTACCTTACTTACAAAAAGTATTTGCATTGTGTCTCTTTTGTGTGTGACAGGGTGCCAAAGCATGTTTCCTCAGAGACATTCCCTTTTCTGCAATCTACTTCCCTGTTTATGCTCATAGTAAGCTGATGCTTGCTGATGAAAATGGCCATGTGGGAGGGCTTAATCTCCTTACAGCTGGAGCCATTGCAGGTAATTTTGCAGAATGTTTTCTAGAAGTATTTTTCTTATTTTAGTGAGTACTATTTAATATTCATTCAGTAGACCCAGATAAAGGAAGGGTACTGTATCATTGTATCTGATCTAATCTAAATTTTATCTGTTATCCTTAGTGGGAGGTGATGTAATTTTGATGGAAGCTAATTACATTTGCATAATGTGGATAAACAGCATAATGCAGCTCAGCAACTTGTAGCCAAATTTGATCTGTCTGTCTCAATGGGGTTTTACTTGTTAACTGTGCTCTCAAAGCTGAAGGCTAATTTGAATCTTTGATGAACAGAAAATATCACAAGAGCTAAGAAGAAAATGGTCTATCTAGTTTTGGATTCCTGAATAACTGAGAGAAAACTTTGTTCAAATGTAATTGCTAAAAATAAGGCATTAGTTTGAGAAGAGGCTGAAGTTGAAGTATCATACTCTGAAATGTAAAATATTTTAAGGCTTCTCAAAAATATTAAGTGTAAAGAAACACACAGTTAAGATAAAAATTTTTTCTAAATGGCAAGTGATGTAAAAATACTAGATGTAGGACCTGTAGTGGTGGATATTTAAATATGTGGATACAGATGGCCAGATTTGGCGCTGCTGAGTATTAGATCATTAGAATGAAAGCAGGTGTCTGCAGCCTTTCAGCCATGAACAATTTGGTGTTGGAATCTGTGCAGTTCAGAATCATCATTGGGCTGAACAGACCTTTTGTCACTTGTTACAGTCATAAGGAATCACTACATGTACATCAATCATGAGCTGTGTGTAAAGAGCAGTTTCCCATATGGGACTTGATACAGAGCTCTGTGCCAGTGGGTAGGGTTCCTTGTGCCAGAGTGAAGGGAGAGACCAGCTAGGAAACCAGTAACAGATGTGCAGCCCTGTTTATTCTCAAGTAATTCAGAGCTGCCAGAAATTGTTTAGCTTACTGTACTCAGAGAAGCCCATATAAATATTATTAACTTGTACCTCATAGAAACACTCACTGTTTTTCACAGCTTCTCTTTGTTTGTTTCCTTAGTGTTTCTGGGTACTTCATGTTAAGTGATGAAACCTATTAAAAATATGTGTAAATCTCGTAGGCCTGGTTTCATGGTGTGTAGAGGAATCTTCCTTTCTGAATTGCAAATTTCAAATTCCTGATCAATCTGTTCCTGTTGTGTGTGTGCAGCAGGGAAGAATACAGTCTGAGCATGTCTGCCTGTAATGGAAAATGTGCACATAGTTGCCATTAGTGTATGCTTTTAGACTTAACTACATTGCTTCTATTTTCCTTTAAAACCTCCTGAACTGATTAGTGACACTTCAGAGTTTATGGTCACCTACCCAAATATGTGACTTGTCAAACTTTTAATCCAATATTAACAAATTTTAAAATTTCAGCAAGTCAAAAACCAAAATTTAAAGTCAGAAGATGGTTCCTCTTTTGAAGAGGTTGACATTTTTACAGTATTCAGAAGTATTCAGAAATATCTCAGATAACACAGTTAAATACTGTGGAGTACATTTCTGAAAACTTTCTCCTTTCCTTTGACTAGAAAGCCGAGAGTGGTGCCTTGGGAGTGGAGATTTGTTCTTCCATCACTGTTGGCTAATATCACGCTGTTGGTACTAAGCAGACTTGTAAAACACCTTCATTGTCCTCAGTCTTTTTATGGCTTGCCTGTTGAAGTAAGCAGCATCTATTCTCCTACAGCACAGTCCAAACAGCAGCACAGATGTATTTCTGTAGAATAGGTGTTTTAAGTAAGTTTTCTTCTACACCTTTAGGTGTAGGATTCAAGTACCCAAATCGATCATCTGTGTAATTATCAAAATATGTTGTAGAGTATTAGTAAATAAAGTAAGGTTGCACAACTGATTTTTGTCATGGATACCTCTTATTACATGTATATTGCATATGTATGCATTTAAAAATATCTTTTATCTATTTGAAACTACTGTTAGTGACAGACCTAGGATATGTGGACAATTGCTGTTGATAGTTTATTATTTTCTTTACTATCAGTTAAGCCTTTGCATTTATGAGACTCAAAAGGACCATACCAAGCACAACAGTTTCTATTAGCATCAATTGTAAGAATTTGCAGTTTTAGTAATGTCCAATTCTTGCAAAAAAATACTAAAGTTTGCAGCTGTATTTTTCAGTTAGAAGTGTTTCATCTTTTACAAGATTCTTTGTGCAAATTAGATGTGGTTTTCTTCTAAAAGGTGTGCCTGCTGCTTCTTTGGTAACCCCTGCTGATGTCATCAAGACAAGACTGCAAGTGGCAGCTCGCGCTGGCCAGACAACATACAGTGGAGTTGTTGACTGTTTCAGGAAGATTCTGAGAGAAGAAGGCGCTTCGGCTTTTTGGAAAGGAGCTGGAGGTGAGAAATGCACTCTGAATATTAGGGCTGACCCTCCTTTGTTAAGGACTCAAATTAGAGGTGTATTTACAAGGTCTGATTCTGAAAAATGTAACATCTTGTTAGAAACGTTTATCTTCTCTCCTGAAAAAGTATGTTCTTTGACACTATGGTTTGTAATATTTAACAGCTCGTGTGTTCAGATCTTCACCTCAGTTTGGTGTTACTTTGGTCACTTATGAACTTCTGCAGAGATGGTTTTATGTCGATTTTGGAGGCCTGTAAGTCAAATGTTTGCTTTTGAGCTTGCACAAAATACCTGTCAAGTTACAAAAAAAGTCACCACTTAGTGACTTTGAGCATCTGTACTTAAAATTGCAGTATGCAAAAAATCCCCCCCATCCTTACACAACTAAGAGAAACTAGCATGCTACTTCTAAACAGGTGAGGAGATAAAGAACCAGTTCATGTTCATTTTAAATTGCTTAATATAATTTTATTTCTATTGTAGCAAGATATTTTGTCCATTTTCACTGAGTGACTGGAAGTTAGAAGAATTTACAAAGCTATCGATAACAATGTAAATTCAGTGGCCTTGATTTCCCATTAAGTCATGGTCTGAATTCAACTTTACTTGACCACAGCAGTGCATTAATTAAGTGCTTTAACAGTCTTCCATACTCAGACAAAAGCCCTAAGTATTTAGGCTAGATTTTGTAAAGTTATTCAGGCTTAAGAAAACACTGTAAATAAAGGAAAGGCTGCTTTTTTTTTTCTCATAATATTGTTCTTTCTTCAAACAGCAAACCTTCTGGATCAGAACCTACCCCAAAAACTCGAATTTCAGATCTTCCTCCTGTTAACCCTGAGCACATAGGTGGATACAGACTTGCTACAGCTACATTTGCTGGTATAGAAAATAAATTTGGTTTGTATCTTCCAAAGTTTCGATCATCTGGCACCACCTTAGGTCACTCAAAAAAAGTAGCAGCTGAATCCTGAAAAGATGTTTCAACCTAACAAAGTGATGCAGTGGAAAAAGTTCACAAGAGTAGTACTGTATTTTTTCCAGTCAGCTGCATGTTGTTCTAGCTGGCCTGAGCTTGCAAATCTAATTACTCCTTTATAATATTAATATATACCTGCATTTATTTGTTTATTTGCACACAAGGAACTGATTGAAGCTGTGGTTCTATGCCTTGTTTGAACCAGTGGCATGAATCTGTAGCCTAGACTTTGCCTTGCACAGCTTGCACTTAATGTTACTGTACATATTGTACATCTTTGTACAGAGACATCATGGCACCTATACACGTACATTTATATAATGGGTATTGCAGCTCAAAATAGTTTGAAATGTACAGAATGTTTTGAAGTTTTGTTAACAATCGTGACAATAAAATATTTAAAAACACTTCAGTCAGTTCAGTTCTTTGTGTTTATAGAGAGGTTGCCCAGTGTTATTTTTTTTCTCCACAGATTACAGATTAAACTTTAAAGACAGATGCACCCATTTAATGAATATACAGTACAAGACACAGCTTCTGAAGGAATGCATTTCACTGCTAGTTACAGCAAAGGTATCAAAATGCAATGTGCTGGCTTGTTAAGGGTAAGAGAACACAGTAGCTCCATGAGGACATGCAGTATTTTATTTTGCAGCACTACTTTGTAACAAGGAATTCCCTTGAACTACATAGTAATATTAAGTGTATAATAGATCCTACCTCTATGGTTGCATACTTAAAATGCAATACTTGCCAGTTATTAGCAGACTTAAATTTTTACAGGATTTATTACTCAGTTCTTTTTTTTCCAGAATGGAAAACTTTTATGTAAAAGAAAGGCAGGCATTCTCTTTTTTACCACTGACAGATTGTTATTCTGAGAAAAAACAAATCCAACTAACTTTTATATTTTTATGGGCAAAACTGATGGTTTAGACTTCCTCTTCAATGAAATGCTAAGTAAAAGGAGAGAAGAGAAAAACCTTCTAACATTTTCTGGCTTAATGTCTGCCAAAAATTTATCTGGTGTAATTTTTAAATGCAAAAGTGTCAGAGGAAATAATGGCATCTAGATTTCTACAGTCCTAGAGGAAAAGTAGTTATACTACCCATAAAGTGAGAGGACAGATGGGTGGGTTTCCAGTCTTGCTTACTGAAATAAGACAACCATCAATCTTTGTCAAGTTAAACATCCTGGAGCACAGTATATCCCAGTGGTATAAACTGATCTGAGGTTCTGTTATTTTCTTGCTCAGCTGACAGCAGGCCAATATGAAGAGCTTTAGTCAGCTTATAAAGAAAGGGCTTCTTAAAAACCAAACACTACAAACACAGACCAGCCCACCTTTAATTCTCATCTCTAAGCAAGATACAAAATATTTTGGTGCTGAATAATATTTAGTGAGATAAAGGTTACAATACATTGAACTCTGGAGTTTGATCACTGTTTTGCAACATGCATATATATAACCCCAGTAGAAGGCTTCCTGTCCTTATTAGTTTTTTCCTGTTTAAAGCATTACCTGTCCTGTGCAGTCTGATAGAGACAGGCTTCCCAGGAACTCTCTCCCATGCTTTTGTTCTGCGCTTTTCTAAATAGATACAGAAATGGTAGGTACCCACTGGCATTTAATCTTAGTCACAGCGTGTTGACTGACTTGATCATGGCCTTAGGAGACTTTACAATGCAAGACAGTATTTGTATTTCTTCCAGCTCCAAAAGTGAATGGTGAGGCTCCCAGGATGATCATTTAGACTAGCTAGCATCACTGTTGGTCTCTTAATGTTGCAGGTACAGGTTTTACAACATTTTAAACCTGTATTCAACTATTTGGTGAGGGAGGAAACAAGCAGGAATTAATACAGAATAGTTTTGTTGAAAATTATTACAAGGTTGACATGACATAGAACTAATGCCACATGACCCACGTGTTTATGCCACAGTCCACTGAAAGAAAGCCCTACCTACTGAAATGCTGAAAAAAAATAAATCTGAAGGAAATGTATAATTAAATAATACAATCTCAGTAAACCAAAGGCAGCAAGACAACAGAACATACTGCTTGTGAAGAATTCTTGTGCCTAAAGGGTAAAAATTATCACATGACATGGCTGTTTTTTATATAGTTCACGTTTCTCAACAGATGGCTGCTGTCATAAGGTTGAGGAAAACATAAAAGACAAGTGTCAAACTGAACAGCATCACTTTGCATTGTCACTTTTGACAAACCAACACCAATGGAAGCATAAATACATTTAACTTTCAAACCTACTGAAAAAGAGAACCTCCTAAATACAGAACTGCTGTTACTGCTGCCCACGTCTCTATGAGCTGCTTGTAACAGGACTGAGGACAAGAAGAAATTAAAAAACCAAAACCTTAACAAAAAATGAGGAAATAAAAGATACTTCTGGATATAAAACTGATTAGGGAATATAAACTTATTTTCTACTTTTAAGCAAATAAAACAGCTCTTCTGGCAAAGTGATAAGCTTGTAGCAGATTAAGAATACTAGAAACAAACCTAGTGTCCTAAAGTTAAAGGCATCAGTACTGGTTTAGTGCCTATTTAGTACAAGTCAGAATATTTCCTTAAAAAAACCCACAAAAATTGACAGACAAGAAACAACTCTCCCCCCTGACTCCCCAAACCCAGTCTTGATTGAAAATTTTATAACATCCTAAAAAAGAAGTACTAAAAAATTTAACCTTTAACAGAAATTCCAACCATTCTGCTTAAGGCCATTAAGAGGTTTTGTTTTTTCAATAAAAAATTTAAAAAAGCAATAAAAACATATTTCTTTATCTTAATATGAAAAATTATTAGCAAGTCTGTAGTTTACAGAATGCAAATTATCATGCTATAGAAACGAAGTAAAATCTAGTTCCTTATTCTTTGGAAAAGAAAAAATTTACAACAGTAACCTTACTCCTTTTGGCTGATTGCCATGAATAGGAAGTGAAGGTTGGGAGTAGAAAGCAACTCTGATGGGTGTAGTAAAATGAAAGTAGCAGCCCCAGAACTTTCTACTCTCAAACTACTAAAGGGACACAGATTAGGAGTCAGGACAGCTGACAAGTGCTCATGTAGTATTTATTTATGAATCAGTTTCACTTTTTAATGCACCAATTCAAACAAAAGGACTTGGTATTGACTATGTCTTTAATTAATTCAGGTCCAATTATCAAATAACTTTGTAACTACAGACAAGTTTTTATTCACATATATTACCCACTACCCGAGTCTGAGGCTTATCTATATATTAACAATGAAACTTACTTGGAACATATGCATGCATATCCATGGGTAATTTCAAGAGTTCAAATTAAAGAATGCTTCAGAGATTTACTACCTAATGAAGGCTAGTCTGCATAATATAGAAAGTTTAGTTTAGAAACACAACCTTTACTGTTCAGAAATAGATAACTGTTAAAAAGTGGGTACTTTATCAGCTCAAAGCAAATTTACACCAGGTTAGTGTTTCAGCAAAAGTCTTTCCTTGCAAAATCAAAGTTAACTGTATTAAAAGTTGCAGAAATCCAAGAATGCGTTTGTAATTTATATATAAAAAGTGACAATGCAAGATCTGATTTTCAGTCATCTTAATACATTTTAAAATCCACAGTTGAATCCATATATTCCTCCCCTAAGCTATTGTTTGAACTGACACATTCTTAGACTTTTAAGATTTGCATCATATCACTCCCAAGTCTCCCACTGCTGCTCATTTCTAAAGATCTAGGCTGGTATGCGGGTTGCAGCCTCCTCTTCTGCGTCAGCTCTGTTAGCGTTTATTTCTGCCAGGGTTCGGCCAAATCGAGTCCACTCGTCACTGCGAGGAACAGCAATTTGCTGTTGACAAAGAGAAGGTTATTTAAACCTACTGATAAAGAAAAACTGAGCTAATTTCAAACAGCAGAGTGATTAAAGAGTGTTCAGAAGAGGTTCCAATAGAAAATCTTACCTTTATTTAGTATAACTTTTAAAACAGTCCAAACATCAAAAGCTCTAACTCATTAAAGAAACAGAATTGGAGGATCCTGTACTTCAGTATGTAATGATACTATTACAAGCTCATATGATAGGTCTCCACCTGAGAGAGAGCCTCTAAAGGGGAATACTAATGCCATGTCCTGATCCAATCAGTTACCTAACGCTGCAGTACACATACTTGCGACAGCAGCAGCTTCCCTGTAAGAAACGAGTCAAAACTGCTTTGCTGCACAGTGTTTTGATCAGTACTTGTCAGTCTATGGTCAGAATTCAACTGTGCCAGTTACAAAGAAGCTAAAATCTCAACAAACAAAACAACTGATTCTTCTTATTTCACCAGCCTTACAATATTGTTTTTACTTTTTTATTGGCTGCCAGATGGCATGCTAAGAAGCTATGCTAGAATATCTGAAATAGAGAAAAAAAGGAAACATTAATTTGAAATTAAAAATCAAATCCTATTCCTCTAATCACAGGAGAAAAATGTTAAAAGCAAGTTTCTAAGAGTAAAAGTGAAAGAAATGTGAGTGTTTTGTAATGTACTTTGCACAATGCATGGTATACATACCTCACCCACATCATATATAACTATTTGTCCCTCTGAATCACCTACAGCAATCTCTCTCCCCGACTGTGTCCATCTCACACGGTTCAAAGCAGGATTGCCCTCCACAGTAATGCTTGCAGTTGGCACCTGTATCCATTTAAAACACATTGCTAGAAATGCACAAGGATTCCATACTCCACAGAACACATGTAGTCCCTCAGTGCTGAATCAAAAGAAGTGCTCAACATTTCTACTGAGGCAGAGTATGTAGATCTCAAAGACCCTCAGTGTCCCTAAGCTATCACCAGTGATACAACCAGGATAACACATCTTCTGTCCCTTGGCCAAAGAACAACCTCTATCAAAAAGCACTTCTGCAATCTTGTCACAAGACTGGAAGCATAGACATGCATCAGTTAGAGCCCTGGGATCTCAAGGAAGGTTATGACAGAAGGCAGGAATGAAATCAGCTGCTTTGGCAGGTCAAATTCAAAGGCCAGAACCACGTATTTCCAGTTTGAGGCCATAAGCTGGCATATGTTCCTATAGTTCCTAAAGAACTGTTCTTTCTTCTATACACAGTTTTAGGTAGGTGAAATTTAAGTACCGAATATCTGTCTGTTTTTTCCTTTCTCCTACCTCCTACAAGTCTCTGAAAAGATTTATAAGATAATCAAATTTACAACTCATACCAGAAACCCAAACATGCAGTTCTCCAAGTTTAGAAACAGATCACAGTTCCACTGCAGTATTGCTATGGCAAAAGGAACAACCGTGGTGTGTGGTAACAGGTTTGTTCGTACTGTTCACCTGAAGGCTACTAGGGCCATACTGGGGGATGTCTATAATCACTTTAACATGGATCAGTGTTACACTGGCAGATTTGTGGCACTCTTGTTATGGGTAAGCCAATTTAATTACTGCTGTTACTCATTATGAGGAGTCATTTGAGTTACAACCGTCTAATAAAAAAATGGTATCTATAGCATATATATAGCATATATATCTATAGCACAGAAACCACTGTAACTAGAGAATAGTCAGGAACAACAAAAAAGCCAACCAAACTGCTATGATAAACTCTCAACATATTTTTCTATGTTTACAAACACTTTTCCAGCTACATTTGACAGTTAACCTTACTGCCTTACCTCAGTATCATTGTTGAGATTCCACAGGTCAAGCCTGCCTGTCCCATCCACACAGGCAAACAAGGCAGGATGAGTTGGAGACCACATCACATCATAAACATAATCTGAGTTGTCTTCAAAGGAATAAAGAGGTTTGTTGTTCTGGAAAAAACCAAGCATAACAATGCTATAGTCTAACTCTACAGTTCAGAATTCTAAAGCTGACAGGTAAGGCAGATACAGAACTCCTCAACAGCATCATCAGCAGTAACTAAGAAGTGATTCATATTTAGACTTTAAAAAAATGCCTGTGCAAAATGCAGTAAAAATGTAATGCAATTATTAAAGGCACACTTTGCAAAGCATGCAGCCTCTTTGCTGGCTGCTACTACAGAACAATGGCTAGGAAGACAATATTGCAAGAGATGGTAAATTTAATGCATTAAGAATCTTGTAAATTAAGCCAGTGGTAATTCAGTGACAGCACTCCAGACTATTACTGGGAGCTTCTAACTCTGCTTCTGCTTTGCATTCCTCAGAGCATCTGACTAATACAGAAAGAGGTAGGTCTGGTAGTGGCAAGGACACACATGTCAGTTGTGAGCCTCATGGATCCTAACTGACACCAGTTTGGTGCTGTCTTAGTCCTCACAAAACTAAAGCAAAACATTTGCTTTATGCATAATATGAAGCAACCGACTTTGAAACACAATTTTGTTGATAACAAACAGCAAAAGGATGAACAGAATGGATCAGAAATATACAAATGAGATACAATATGAAAGCAAAGCTTTATGATGTTAACTCTAGTTTTGTTCATCAGCTGTCTCCTCTTTGTAGGACTGCTGCTAGGAACCTAGAGAGCTTCAGACGATGTTACTTCAGTTTACTGAAGGTTCTTAAGTAGCTTACATTATAGCACCACCTTGTGTCAAAAACTACAAAGAAAACCACTGAACTATCTAAGTTACCTTAGTCGTCCAAAGCTTTACTGTCCAGTCAAAAGAAGAGGTGACAAAAAGATGTGAGAAGTCTACAGGTCCAACTGCTGCATGACAGTTGATACCTGTGATTGGTCCGTGGTGTCCTTCAAACATCTCACTGATTCCAGCTTTGCTGTTTTAGAATACATAACCAAGGTTAATTTATCTGGAAACCATACATCTGCAGAAAGAGAAATGCAATTTAAATACAGCCACAAGATTGTGCTGATTTGTATGGATGTTACCCCACTGCAAAAGGCTTCATCACAACAGGAACAAAGACGACCAGACACTTGAATATCAGACTTCAGTATGTGTTCTCTGCTAATCTTAAATGCCAATATATACCACAGGACAAAGAGACTCTTTCAGGAGGTACCAGTCCCCACATTGAACTACATTGTTCTCCAAGCAGGAGCTAAAACTTCCACTCATACAAAGAACAAAATCCAGTCCTTAGGAATGAGCATAGAGCATAAAGCTCCTACTGACTTAAGAGCAGTTGAATGTACCGTATAGACACTGAGTTCAGACAAACAGTAACACTGTATCCCTAATCGTTTCCTATCAGGAGCCATCAAAAAGAAGGAAGGAAGAGATGGGAAAGATGTTACATTAAAGTGATACAATTGAGGTATTTTGGAAGCAAAAAGCTGTGCAGCAAGGGAGATGTGTTTTTGAGATGAAACCTGAACACTCAGTTATATTTAAGAAAGCAATTGATAAGATATAGTCAGACAATTTCAAAATAGATTGAACAGCATGAGAAAAGCTAGCCAATTCAAGATTTGTGCGTGATGTTACTGTACAATTATCAGTGGAACAGATACAAAGTTTGGAAAGCTCTGCTACAATTCAATGAATGAAACCACAGTGACCTGCCTGGCCCTCCTGGCACAGAGAAGTCCCCGTCACTGAATGCAGCACAGTAACAATTCAATATTGCAATTTAATCCCTTTACCCTTACTGAGGGAGAAGTGCTCACTGGAACTCATATACAGCTATTTTGAACTTTTTCAAGACAAAGGAGTCAACATGCACTATGAATAGTTTTGGGAGTGTAAAGCATGAAGGGACTTATCCTTTCACTTTTTTTTCCCTCTGAATAGTTAAAGTTTGTATTTACCTGCCATGACGACAGGCAGTGTATACGGAGCCTTCTTCACTGCCAACAACAAAGTTGTTGACATCTCCAACAGGGAATGACATGCAAGTAACAGCCACTGCCTTGGACTGTTTGTGAACCAGCTCCATGCTATCCTGTGGTGAAAATATCAGCAACTTAATTTAAAAAACATCAAAATATTACAATATGCAAAGTAATTTAGATTTTTCCAATAGAATGGGTTGATTTTTTTTGTATTTTGCTTGTACTGAATTGGGTCAGAATAAGAAAGTTATTTTTTGTTAAAATTGTGTTTACTGCTAACACAAGTGCAACAAAAACAAAAAAATCAACAAGCAATATTTGACTGGGGAAATATTTCATCAAATACTTATCAAGCTACCTTAAGTATAATTCTGTGTGTTGGGAAAGTGTTTATTAAGTCTTTTTAGATTAATTACATTTTAACAATAGATTAATCTGGAATAGATTATATATATACATATATATGGTCACCTTACCTGTGGCTGGGAGAGCATGTCCAGACTCCAAGAGCATATTTTCCCATCAGTTGAGATACTAATCAAATTATGAGCATTCTGGGTCCCAACAACATTTACACAGTATACTGGGTGCTAAGAAATGTAAAATACTATCAGAAAAACAGATTTCCAAGTAATCACCAATTGTAGTGTCATTAATATACAGTAAAATACACAACTTCACAATTTAACAAAGCAGAGAAGATTGATCACAGTATGATACAACCAGTATTCCCTTACAAACTGGGTGTTTCTTTTTCTGACACTTGGATTTATATGAATAGCCTAGTTCTTCAGTGATAGCATTGGCAAAGTATGGATATAAACATTTAAGCATTATCAATCAAGTGCACTGGACAGAGTTTCCTAGAGGTTAACTACATCTCAACAGGGAACAGTCCTTGAAGACATTTCACCCCCTACCGTGTGAGCAGCAGCTGAAAGTGGAGTTCTCTGCACTGGGGTTCTCTTATTGCTGCGATTATCCCACAGCACTATTTGGCCTGAGTATGTGCCACCAACCACAAGATTGGGATGAAATTTTGCAAATGTTGCTGACATCACTGCTGACTGAAAAGAAAAAAGCAAACAAAATACACAAGCTATCATAGAATCATTAAGGTTGGAAAAGACCTTCAACCATCAGCCCCACATCCCGTGACTACTAAACCATCATTCAATGATGCTGTGTCCAAAACTAAAGAAAATGGAACCAAATACCAGAGTAAGTTTTTTGTCTAGATTTAATCAATACACTATTTCACTGTCCAGTTACGTAAGGGTTCACAAATCCTTTCTGAACATAGTTTTTATATGTATTAAAAAAGAAAGTTTTCCTCCTCTTTTCTTACATATGTGTACATTTGTATTCCTCCTAGCCTAGTTTGCTAGCAAGGGAAGGCCCAGCAGTACACAAGATTTAATAATATTTTGCCACATTCTGTGGTAATTTTCTTAAAGAACATACAAATCCATTTTGATACAAGAAAGTTACTCTTTTGCTCTGGGTTTTGACAGTAATCTGACAACACAAGATTAGATTTTGATTCAGCTATGTATTTTTTCAGAATTATGGCATTTTGAAAACAAAGTGGCTATCCCGGGCTTGGCATAATGGCAGAGATTTGCATGTTTTTCATCTTTCAGAAAACCTCCAGCTGACGTATGTTTCTAGTTTTCATCCTTGCTCCATCTCCTCAGGCCATCTTAATTTTATTCAGTAAACTAAGCTCTAGCAGTATACAATCCCACTCAATCCCCTTACATACAAATATTCTATGTGCTTCAATCACTAACTAAGGTTTTGTTTTTTAAATGAATTAAGGAGTTCTCAAAAAAGACTGTGTTCTGAATGATGTCAGAAATTCTGAAACACAATAATGTTTGTAAATTGAAATCTCTAGCTATCAACATCTGTTTGCAAATACATATGGTTAAAGTGAATGCCAGTGCAATGAAATCACTGTGTTGACAAGCATAAGGAAGGTACTTGTCTAAATTCATCAACATAAATCGTTAGCCTCCCTGAGGAAAAAAAACAACAACATACCTGGCAGTGAAAAACATACTCTGGGGTAGTTTTCTTGTACTTCATATTCCATACAAGGGCCACCCCATCAGGCTCATGAGGTGCATCCTCATTGTTGTTGTAAGAGGCAACAAGTAATTCTGGATACTGTAAAATCAATGAAAAAGACTCAGTGTAAGCAAGATGACTAGCTAATGGTCCAGACAATCCTAGATTGTTTTATTTTGCCAAAATAGGGTTAAAAAACCAAAAGCCATCTTACATTATATATAAATGAGAAACTAAGTTAAAACTGTAATTGTTTCAAATTTAGCTCATAAAACAGCATTAACATATACAATAGAGTTTTTTCTGTCTTTCATCATAACTTGCCTTTACACGTAAAACCCAGTACTTTTAAAGATACCTTTTTTTGGTGAAGCTAACAGTTACCTCTACAAAGTAGTATATAAGCCAGAAGCAAATATGCCAAAGACTTTATTTCATAATACAAACCTTTTGCTACTTTTTACAAACGACTGACAGCTCTGTTTACTTGACTCCACACTTACATGAACTATGGAGCATGCAAGGAACACATTTAGAAATACAGTCTGGACCAAATGTACTTGGAGAAGGGGTTCAAGTACACAGAACTAGAAGAATTTATGAAGATAACTGCTTAACATAAACATTATTTTTTACCTGAGATGACCAGTCCAAACAAGTGACAACACGATGCTTTGACCAATGTTCATCAAAAAACTGCCTATTTATGGACAGTTTTGCTCCTGCTTGAATCTCTCTGTAAAGGCAATTAGCAGATATTAATCTTAGATTACTTTTTTAATTACAAATATTGCACATCCAGAGTAAGTATTTGACATTCACATTACCCTTCTTTGTCTTGTAAGTCTCTTCCACTGTAGTCAAAGAAAATGTTGATTTGCTCAGAAAGGGCTCTTTCAACAATCCTTGTGGAGTGGTCAAAGAAACTTAAAAACTCTTCAGAATGCAAAATCTGTTGTTTCTCCTCTTCTGTAAGTTCATGTGGGGCAGCTGGAAAAGAATGATACATATGCTCTCTGGACTGCATACTTACATAATTTTTTTCCAAGAAAGAAAAACAGTATTTCTAATGATGTTGGAAAAATTATTTATACATTTAAATACCTTCTTCCTCCTCCTCTTTTTTTAAAGTTTTTTCTTCTTCAGGTTCAATTAATGGTTTTGGTGCAACCACATCATCTTCATCTTCTTCATCTAAGGAGAAAGATCATGGTGAGACTGTCAATGTTTGTGAAGAGGAACAATAACGTACCATATTAATCTTAAATAAAGTAATGTAAAATGGTATAATTTAGCTTAAAATGGTTATATTTGTAAAATGCAGTCCCTAGGTTAACATTATTTTGAACCAAAAGATCACTGGAACACTGTCTACACCTGGAATTTAGTTGCACTACATTACGTAATTGTATAAGCTGAAATAAGACATGAAATTGTAAAGAATCCAAAGCAGAAATCTCTTCTACAAGCATTTATGATTCCACACAAAACCATGTGGTGCTTGGATGTTCTGTGTAGATACTGACACATTAATGCTGCAGAATAAAGAAAAAACAAATGTCTGAAATAGCCTACAGAGCAGCTGCTTACTTGTGATCTGAAACCATCAGAGTCTAATGGGTCTTTGCATGGCATGAAGATGGCTTACATTAGCTTTCAGGTTGCTATTCTGAGGCAAATTCTGCTAAAGATAATAGCAGGGAGATTACATTTTTTCTGTCATTCTATATGAAAGTCTCATTATCTATATCATGTTTGGCAATGAGAACTTTACAGCAAAATGTGTTTTCCCTAATTGCAATGAATAACAAAATGTTAACGCTCGGCAATACTGACAAGGTTTACAGCACTTTCTCTAAGTCTACATTTTATTCTTTGAATACTGTAAGCCAGAAAATAACTTTAAATTACTTAGTCTTGTGAAATATGCATTTCCTGGATTTTCTTCATCCATTTTCTAGAATAAGCTTCTGAAAAGATTACTTTTATTGGTTAAGCAGCTATGTCATCTGTTTATAAGGGCATGGCAGCAGGAAGGTGCTGCATGTGCCTCATCACAAGTAATGAGTCAGTATTCAACAGGAACAAGGCTTGTTTGTTGCAGCCATCTCCCTGACCCATGTTTAAAGTTATCTAACAAAAAAAGTTAAAAAAAATCCACATGCATATGCACACACGAAAAAAAAAGGTGGGGGGGAGGGTGGCCAAGGGATGGGAACCAGCTGCCAAGCCATGGTCCCAGCAGCCAGGCCAGCTGACTAGATAGCAACAACCAGATGGTACTGCTAGGATTGTCTCTCTGCTATGAGGTGGCAATGGGATGGCACAACATTTTTCTGCCTGACTGCTTCCAATCATGTCTTTCCCCAATGGCAAGCCTGTGCAATTACCAGCACTCCAGGAGGTCTACAGACAAGCCTTTACCCTGCAAACAAAATACAGCTTGTAGGCCATACCAGCTGCCAAACCACACACATAGTGATAGGTTTAAAGAGGTCTGAAAATCTTTCTAACTCCATAGTATAGGCAATAAAAATATAACTGTACCTGCAGGAAAGAAAGCTTTAAATGACACTGTATAATGCACACAATAATACAAACTCCAACTTAATCAAAATGATAATGACGTATGCCAATCCTACATTACTTGAAATTGAGCGATTTTTATGTTCTGACAAGTTTACAGAACTAGGATAAATGGCATGAATGATTTCAATATATGCTCATATTTTTGAACCAAATGGTGAAGGTTAAAATCTTTCCTTTCAAGGGCCTCAATCAGCCACAAAGGAAAACAGTAATCACTGTCTTTTCAGCCAGCCCAGCCGCATTTGTCAGCCCTTTCTCCGTCAATGCAGCCAGAGCAATCAACCTGCCAAACATTCAGAATGGAAAAACAATCTGAAAATACAGGGTATAATGCACCTGCCAGTGAAAATGGCCATTTCAAGAAAAGCTAGTGATCTCAGTGACCCTGCTGAGGAGGCGGTGGTGCAAAGGGGAAAGAACGCGTAAAAGAATTCTTACTGATCTCCACTCTCTTGCACATTGACACTTCCTTACAAAGCATGCCAATTACAGCTTTTGTGCTACTTAAAAAAAATGAAAGCTTTTTTTGGGAAAAATAATCACACAGAGAAACAGAAAGACACTGCTCCTTTTTAGATGGAGTTGCATGTACAGCAGACTAGTAATCTGAAAACTGTATAACTTGTAGCAATTCTTGAGAGTGGAATTCTTAATGTCAAATCACTATAGGTGTGAACACTGATTAATTAAAAACACGTAATACGAGTTAACACACACGATTTTGAGAACAAATAATACAGGACCATATATTCACATTACAGCCACTTGGATACAAATTCCCTGTTGTTCACCCTACCAATCAATCTTGCAGATTAAAATGCTTTTGAATTCAGAAACTTGGTTTTGGGTCACCCTGGATACATTATTCTAGCTTTGAAAGTCCCAAATTAGAAATTTCAGCCCAACTCCCCATTAGTCATACTACACTGATTTTAAGTACCATTTTCAGTGACAGGAGTCAAATTCTTGTCAACTGCAGACGGTCAGCCCCTTAGTGCTAAGTGACCTTCTAATCTACATATTTTATTCAAAAGATCATATAGTTGATTGCTCCTGCCTTTTAATGTTTGAAACATAAATGGCATGTATTATACAGAGATCTAAATTCCTTCATAGTACTTTCACTGCATACAGTCAGCTGATATTACTGCACTTAAATGCAGGATACAGCACTTATTTTAATATTCACAAAGTATCAGACTTGAAATTGAACATGTCATCTTACTCTGATTCATCTGCAACTACATGAATCTAAAACTTCTCTAAAGAATAAGAAGTCATGCAAACTTTCTCCTTAAGAGATCTGGAAAGAAAAAAACTATACAAAATAATACTATACAAAACCCCCACATATACATATTTTTGACCTCGTTATCTAGAAGTAGGATGCTTTCTCACAGAAGTTTACCATCAGAAAAGGCAGCATGAAGTCGTTGGACAACAAGAGATAAGAAATTTTTGCTTTAATTACTTCTCCTGTTTCTCCTTTATCTTACATTTGTTTAGTAATACACCAGGTGCTGGTATTTGGAAAGAACTGGCATAACAGTAACATATTACCCAGCAATCACTGAAAGACTGAACATATTGCTGAAAAAGTTCCACATCTGTTAAGTCAAGAACCCATGACACAGTGATACATTGCATTTATTTTGAGTCATCTATGTAAATTTGGAAACCGTAAAGAGTACCATCTAACTTCATCCTGCTTATTCATTACCAACTGCACCCACTGCCACTTCCATTGTCAGTATGCCAAATTCATTTAAAAAAGGTTGCTAAGATTTAGAAAATTTGTAGGGCCATGAAGACAGGAAACGAGACTCGATGTCACATCAACATATTGATGAATATTCACTGTAATATGCTAAGATATGCACTCTTATTTTTGACAGCCAAACAGGGGATCTAAGGTTACAAACTGAGCAGTAAAGACTGCATAAAAATAGCAGCTAATGTAATAGCGACAAATTTCTTGTCAATGAATGCTAAAAACAGGCTTAATGAACCACTCCATTTTTACTTTGAGTTAACATAAAAATTGTGATGTATTTTGGCAAGACAGAAAGAGCAGTGCTGTAAATTAGACTCCACCTTGCAATAGCACTGGAGTGAAGTTCCAGTTGTCCGAGTAATCTGTTGCTGCAGAGTAGGATAATCAAAGTTAAATCATCTGTGAAATGGGTGGATTTTGTTAAGCTGCATGTCGTATTATCAAGTTTTCCCATCTATCTTACTGTACATTTACGGCACGTACAGAATAATGCACGAATATATACGGGACCAATATTTCTTTTTAAAATATTAAAATGTAAAAATGCTATATTCACTGTAACAGCATCCAAGAAGCCAATCCTATATACCAATTCCTACTATTCTGCTCAGGTCAGAATTAAAAGGATAAAAATACTTAATATTTTCATTCTGTATCTTGGAGACTTCACCAGAGAGTAATTCCTTAAAAAAGAGTTGAGTTAATGCAACAATAGTCTGCAGAGTTAGTTGTGATTACACATGCACAATATTGTACAGCAGCACCAAGTAACAAGAATCCAGTTAGCCCAGGAAAAGCCTTAATTGTGATAGGTGAGCAGAATCATATTCCCCTGTAAGCCTATTTTTCTTTGGATTAACTTCAAGGACTCAAAACAAACTTCTTAGCTGTACTGGTGATTAATTTCTTTCCATGTGAATTTGAGTAGTTAACAAATCACATAGGAAGACATAGTGTAGTAGAGAGAAGTGTAGCAAGAAGTGCAGATAAGAAAAAAAAGAAGGTAGCACCAAAGGTTACAATACTGTGTTGTGGCCAACATGGGACCTGCAGAACATTAAGACATACAGCAGAGTTCACATGTGAATCTCTATTTCAGCAAAAGCTGAACCTGCTTTTGCCATCTGCTAGAAAGAAATGAGCATGTGATAGGAAGACAATTTCAAGTGTATTTTCAGAGAGTAGATCCAAAAACCTGCTGCCTGATAGAGCACATTAAAGAGGTAACAGCCCTGATAACCAGTTGACAACACTAACTATAAAAAAGGTCCACCAAAATCAGACAATGAGGAAACAGGCAGTATTATACGCAGCATCACAGGAAGTGATAAATGATTTAGATGGTAGAAAAGGTGATGGCAGAACAAGGATGCTGGGGAATGGAGCAGCCTTAACACAGGATGTTCATGCTGTGATAGTAACAAAAGTTACTACAGTGTAATAATGGTAGACCTAGATGAATGTAATAATAGAATTTACATCAATTGTCTCACAGATAACTTTCATTTTACCTTACTAAATTTTCAAGATCACAAGTGCTAGTTCTAATTCAGTCATCACTATTTTAATAAAAGTAAAATAAATTAGGTAGTAATAAGTTAACCATTCACCTTCCTTTGGCTGAGTCATAACAGGTGTTTGCGTCTCCTTTGTATATGTAACAATTTCTCGAGGAGGAAAGTCAACTTGTGTAACTTTGGCCATTCCAAGTTTAACAGGTCCACGTCTAAATAAAATCAGTAGAGAAATCAGAAACAATATTTAATGTTATTAATAACTTCATATTTTGCCTAGAAGAATTCCCAGGTCATCATGTCAGCACTGCTTAGTCAAACTTAAATCCAGTGGAAACTTAACTCTGAAGAAGTCTCATAATTATGACTTATATTTTATTATAATATTTTAAATCAGCAGCTATTTATACATGTGCAACAAAAAAAGATGTGCAAATATATATGTGGCTTATAGGACATAACATTAATGTTTTGCTCTTTGTGGTTTACTAGGGTACTGCTACATAATGACTTATTCATTTTCAGTGGAACAGATCTGCTCATGAGTCATGTTCATACAGCAATGATTCTAGGACTTTAAAGCTTAAAAAAAAAAAGCTCAATTATTCTGAAGAAAAAAATAATATTCTATTATAATCTACTATTTAGAATGCACAACTCTAACTTGAAACTCATACACTGACAAGTGATTTATCCATAACACATTACTCCAGACTATGATACTGAAAAACTCTGAGCTTTCTGACTGTAGCTTATGGAAGATCCTATAAATGCAGATATAGCTAGTGTCAAATTACAACCTGTAACATGCTGCCAAAACCTACACAACATTCATTCAGTTTTTGTAACCTCCTATGAAAGCTAATTCAATACGTACTGCAGGAATACCGCAGTGATCCAACAAAAATATACTGTATCAAATTTAGTTCCTTATCATCCACCCCTCTTCTAAGATAAAAGTGATAAAATCCCTTTGAAAGGTGGTAGGCAGCTTATTATGAGCTACAGCTTTTATAAACATATTTGTAAGAAACGACGGGGGTCACTCTGTTTTTAAATACAGTTATTCTAAGCTTTTTTACTTTAAAGAAATTAATTTTTCAAGTTTACATTTTGCCAAGGAAAGACTCAAAACATGAATAAGTTTTGTAATTAGAAATAAGCATCTTACGAGTATTAAACAATGTAAAAATTGCAATCAAAGTGCACTAAATCTAGGGATAGTGAATTTCTGTTACTTAGAGAACAGTCTCTCAACAACTTGAAGGAAAAAATAAGAGCTTATTATCCATAAGTACATGAAAGACAGAATATAAGAAATCTATGCAATACCCCAGATCGGAATCAGAGTGGAGCTGAAGAACTGATGGATCAGTATCCCAATGCAGCGTCCTGATACCCCAGGTTGAACAATCATGCAGCATTAGCAAAAAAGGCCAGAGATTAGTGAAGCAAATACACACTATGAAATGCTAGAGTTACAGTAAGCTTATAGTTATTTCATTGTTCACAAGAAACAAAAAATATAACATCAGTTAAGGGAAATTCAGCACTCAGTGCAATAATACATGCAGTAAATACAAAAGTTAAAAGGCAAACACAGAGCTATTAGGAAAGAATTAAACTGTGACACTGCAGTGATTATGGGTAACACACTGCCTTGGGCTTTTAAGTATCATCTGATTTAGAGCCAACTCCATTTAAGGTATTTAAATCTCTTAGAAATAGTGGGCTGTATGTGAATAACGCATTTCAAAGTCATGTGGAATAATGAACAGAATAGATCCATTTCAAATCACTTTTGTAACAGAAGAAATGTGAAGGGGGAATAAATCTTTCCTCCCCTTTCATTTTTAGTCTCATCCCTTCTCCACAAATTTTCATTTAGTCTGCTGCCTGCTATTCAGTATACTTAAAGTGTCTGCTATTTTTCTTGACTGAATGAAATTAAGCTTGGAGTTTAATTTGGTGCCTGAGACTTCATGCTGGATATTGCTCATATTTTGGTCAATCTTGCATTAGAAAAGAAAAATCAAAGAAAAAAGCAAAAACAAACCACACCTCCCCCCAACCTTCATGTTGCTCCTCCAAAAGTTATCTACAGATTCAAATGCTACATTAAAATACTTGTAAAAAATTTTCTCAACTTTTTCAGTCCCACTTGAGAGGAACTTGGGGAAACGGCTATCAATCTAAAATGCTGCAACATCTGTGCCTGCTTAAGACCTAGCCATTACTGAGGTGTCTTTCCTGCTTCCAAAAGCATTATTTTAACTTTCAACAGTTGCTTCGGTGGTGTCAGGGATAGTCTGCTTTTAAAAATAGATTTACCTGTGTATTCTGCACTCCTATTTGACTAGAACTTTCTCTTCATTTCAGAATAAAAGTAACACTTCAAGATAAATTCTGCTATTATATGTGTACCAAAATTATGTAAAATACTGTTCATTTTGCTTTCCACGTTTGTTATGCCTTAAGTTAAATGGATTTACCTACAAGGTTCAGGAACAGAAGTTCCTATTCTTCCACATGTGCCCAAACTTCTGAGTTCAGGGATATTCCTTGTGCTTCCTACATCTCTAAAAAGTATTTTCTGCATTTAAGCTAATTCTATGAAGCCTCCACCTAACTTTCACCATTTACCTGTACATTAGGTATATTTGTTCTTAATTAACATGACAGGTGAACTTCAATTGTATAGTGAATAAGCTATGCACAAGATCCCACCTGGGCACTGTTAAAAAAAATAAGAGTGGGTTCATATCTGCTGCCTGATGTGCTGTTTTCACTTAATGGTTGCTACTTAAAAATAGACACTTTGTGACCTTTGTCATTAAAATCTTGAATATTTTCATATTAAGATTGTATATAGTTATGCATGCATAATACATATACACAAGACATTACTGCAGTCTTTTTAAAAGGTGTTTCAAAGCAATCTAAGTATTTACTCTTTCTCCAAAACAACTATTCATATGCTTACAAAGGTAGCTGGTAACTGCTTTAGGAACTGTGCTTTAACTACACTTTGTCCATAGTACATATTCAGTGAATTATATTAATTTACATTTTTTAAGAAAATGTAAGTTACTAACATTAATTAGGCAAATACTGCTCTTATTCACAGACAGCAGAAACAGTAGAAATATCCTTTGGAAGTAGTATTTCCTACATTATCGTCCATATATTTCCAATCTGAATTCCTAGTTTAACAGAAATATTTATCTGACTCCCTTTAGAGCAGTTTTGCTCAAACTGCCATGCACTATAAAAATGGTCATGTATTCATTATAGCAAGTACTGAAACAGAAAGAAACCTGTGGCTGTGCTAACATGGTGCTGTGTTTTGGCCATAGCAGAGATGTGAGTGGTGCAGCTGTGTTACAGGGATGGCTGCAAAGTGAAATAATGGGAAATACTGTTCTGAGTGAAGAAACAGAAAATTAAAACCAGAAGCAAGGCAAAGTTTAAAGACAGTATCTCTTATTAGACCAACTAGAATAGATGGAAAACATAAATAAGACTATCATCCATGCACATTCTCCTTTAGAAAAAGCTGTGAAGAGGCCAGAAGTTGGATTTTTCCAGGTCTTCTTTGTCCCAAGACATTCATGCTTACAAGAATATTACCACAAGACTTTCAGATTTACTTTACTTTAAACCTTCAAGTTTAAACAACACCATGTTCATGTTGGCAATCTCAAATTAGGAAGCATTTCAAATTTTAAAGTAAAGTACTTCTGTAAAAGTCACTGATTCAATAACACTGTAACCTCACATTATGGTGTTATAACCAAGTAATTAACCCCGATTTCCTCTAAAGCTTAACTATTCAGACATGTTTTAAGGAAAGGAATGGGACAAGAAGAGTGACATACCTAGATCCAACAGCGCCATCACCAGAGTCCTGGCTCCCAGCCTCACTTGGCGTACTCACAGATTTGGAAGACGGAGAAGTAGGAGGAGGGACTAAATAGTGAAACAGACAGGTATCCGCTGTTACTATTCGCAGAGGTTGCACAGCTTAGGATGTTTTCAAATTAATTTAACATGTATTTAAAAAAAAAGTGATGGTAAACAAAAAATACATGGATGAAAATGAATAGTAGAAAGAGAGGGGAAAAGACAATGTTAACAACTCATGCTGGACATGCAATTGTTTGGCATTTGTGCATCTGGAACATCCAAAAAGACATGGAGGGAAAGACATTTAAGAGAAAATGAATTGAGAAAATATTTTTAAACTGAACTTCTGGTAAATGATGGCATCAGTTTTCAAAGGGTAATTTCCACTAAATCATGTTGCTTAAACATAGAAGGAAGATGGTTGTTAATATAGCTTTGATGTCAGTTCTTAAAAATCAGACATTGAATGTATTTAACTGGTAATTTTGTTTCAAAAATATATAAACATGGAAGAACTGAACAAAAATGTGGCTTTGTCATAGGGCATCCAGTTATTTTTGTTCTAGTTTGTATCATATCAACATAAATCCTGTTTATTACAACAAAGGTTCCCATGTTGGATTTCGGGAGATTTTCAGATTCTTTTCTTTTTACAATAGTACTAGAATGTTTGTCAAGTATTGAAACTTCTAAGAAAAAAATCAAGTAATTTTCAGCATGTAGATGAAGGCAGCAATTACTATTCTAAAAGCAACATGTTTTTTGGAACCGATACATATTAGCGAATGATATCATGCAGCTTGTTACAGACCAAAGCTATTTCAATATTTCTTCAACTTTTTTAGAAATACTGAAACTCATTATTTAATGAAACTCAGTTTTATCCTTAAGAGTCAGGGTGTCTGTTGAAGGTCCTTCTACATACTTCATTTTTCAGCAAGAACACACTCACTCCTCAGGAACCCTTAAATAGAATCCTTAATGAACCAAACACAAGTCATGTATATAAATTGATATCCACTCTGTCAGGGGTTAGCTAAGCAAGAATTCTACATTTAGATCTGCAACATTTCTAGAGAATTTGCTGAAATCACAGGTTTATGGTACATTCTGAAGAATAATTCCATCCCATCCCAAAACAGAGACAAGACTCTGATTGACAAATTTCTATCTTAAATTTACAAAATCAGAGTGCTTCAATTAAAAATTTATTCCTTATACAGGAGATAATTTCATATAGGTCTAAAGTTATTCTTCATATATACACTTGACACATCTATATAAACATGGGTGTATGATTGTTCAACTCATTATTGCCATTTATTAAAGAAAACGTCCATAGGCCTTTATATTTCTACATTATTTTTGTGCGCTGTCAGCAACAATGACATATTGCTGTCACCGTTTCGTTACTAAGAGGTGACATTAGAAACATACCACATCACCACTTACAGAAGTCGGTCAGCGCTATCTAGCGTTAAGAAAGGATAAAGAAGTCTGGAGTTCTGATGCCACAGTGCCCTCTCGTGGGACAAACTATTCTCAAGAAAGTCTTTGCATTAGTGAGGTGAAAACTATTTAAAGACCAACAGTCTTATTTAAAGACAAAGTAAAACTCCATCTACTCCAACAGAGGATGAAACTATAATGCCTTCTTGAAAGTTATTTTGGCTCACTCATTTATGGCTTTCTACATATCAAGTATGGTAGATATCAAAAGCTTACTTCCACTGCTAAGGCCCTATAAGGGGAGCTACCTCTCTCTGGCAATGAACAGGACAGTAACTGCCTTAGGAATTTTTAAGGTAATTTACTATGAAGGAATCCAGCCTCAAGCTATCCACCTACACAGACAATAAAAGTTCAAGCTACCTGCACACCAAACTGGTCAGGTGCAAGTTAGCTTCAGTGCAGGCACAGGATCACTGTACTAGCTGTCATACTTTGCCAGTGCCCAGTAGGCAGACAGAGCCATGCCTCAGGTGTGCTACTGGGGCATCGAGCAGGACATTTGAGCTTCACTGAGGATTCAGATCTAGGTATCTTGAAAGGAACAGAAGTAATTTGCTGAGAATCTGTGTATGTTGAAGTAGATGCTTGCTGGAATGAAACAAGCTGGCAGGGGTATGCCCTGGTTTTACACATCAACACCTCAAAGAGCTTTCCATAAACAGCTACTCTTTGCATCTATGCAGTGACTTGCTTTGAGAACTGTCCTCAGTAGATTTTGGGTTCTCTCTCACAGATTTAAAACAACAACAACCACCTGCATTTCTACAAAAGTCTTCTTATCTCCCTTAGCAAAACCTCACACAAAATGTGTTTAACTATTAGCCTGCCATACAGAGCCTCAAGTAGGTAAGAACTGATTACTTAAAATGCCACATGCTAGTGCTAACATAGCCCAAATGCAGTCTCTAAACTGTGAGAACAGTTCAAACTAGTAAAAATTACTGCTGTGGCTGTTGGAATGGGAGCAGCTATAATGGTGTTTAGTTCACATTCACTTTTGAACACTTGAGGACTACAAAAAAGCAATTATGAAGATGTAGTCACAGATATACTATATTCGTAACAAATTTATTTTTTGTATTTGCAAACCCAGTTGAAATAGATCCTTGCCATTAAGCCAAACTGAAAAATACGTTTTAAGTCCCTTAGATTTCAAAGCTAGAGACAAAAAAAGGAGTAGAACTATCACCCTCTTTGCTTTCATCTTCCAGAGACATGTGACAATGTAAAGACAAAAAGAAACAACCAATATGCTAACCCATCCAAGAGTGGAAGAAATATGAATCATCATCCTTGATAGTTAAATTTTATAGTTAGCCTTGCTATTACTCCATCAAAGTCAGTCAGATACTTGAGATAAGGACAATCAGGGTGAAAAAGATGAATAGGAAACAAGGCAATTCTGCATAAAAATATCAGAATTTAAATTTAGCATTATGCAGAAGAGAAATAAAAAAATACAGAAGAATAATGTGCAGGGAAATTAGGAAAAAAAGAACAAATACATAATATTTATATATTTTAACTCAAAAACTCCAAATAATCCTCTAAGAGCAAGAATAGTACTAGTCACATGCACGGAAGCACATCACTTGACATTTATAACGGAGGTCATGCAGGACTAAACAGTACAAAAACCAGATAAGTATAGCACCCAAAATAGCAGCCACAGAATCTTCATGCTAGTTATATAAATAGCTTAATCCTAATAAAACAAACAAAAAACTAATACCAACAATTAAAAAAATACAACACCCTCCTCTCCAACCTTTCCCTTTACCCCCCCGCCTTCTCTCCCCAAAAAGCCCCAGACATTTGTCTTGAACAACAATATTAACATCCCTACCAACAGGAGACTCAGGTGTCAGCCCCATGCTCTGAAGTAATGCTTCAGCTTCTCTTCTCTTCTTTTCAAGATCAGATTCTTCCTGTACAGGAAGAACTTCTTTCTTCTGATCAGTCTAAATAAAATCAAATAATTAAGTTACAGCATTTAACAGGTATGAAAAACTGTTCCATTCAGGTTTTGAGATCTCATAGGTTCTTTCATGCTACTGAAACCTATCATGATATAGGTTAGATATTTGACTAAGAATTCTGATGGTCCTTTCTGTAGATAAAGTAAACAACAGACAGGAATCACAAACATTTGTAGACTTCATACTGTCTTGAGAAGACATATATGACATGCAGAAAGTGCATTCTCATTTGCCAAAATGACTGACACTTCATAAGATCAATAATACCTTTTTTACACTGATGCTAAGCCCTGTAAAATACAAACAGTGGAAAAAAGTATTATGTACCAGTGTATAAAAGTATTTTAAAGACATAATCATATTGTTCTGATTTTGAAATGACAATAACTGTGTCAAAGAAAACACTGTTTGGTTAGAATGACAGTAAGAAACACCCCTCTCTTGTCAAGAAAGTATTAGTGATGCCAGTTATTAACTGAAATAAGCCAAATTTGGGGAAGAAAAATCACATTCAATGTCATGATTAAAGACTAATTGCTCCTCACATGGCTGCACATTATGCTTCTAATCCACTGCACAATTCCTTTTAAAAAAGCTATTCCGAAGTTTTCAACTGATAAGCTATAGCATCACACGTGGAATCTCAGATACAGGCTTTACATTGTTACAACCATCAGAACATAATTTGACACATTTCCTCCAACTCACTCATGTAGCTGGGAGCTGCCCAGTCTCCAGTAACATGCTAATTTAGAACTACAAGATAATAATCAAGACAGACAAGCCTTGAAAAAGTACCCCAAAATTTTCCTGCAAAGGTTTCATTTATGAGGAACGATCTGAGTTCAGGAGAAACACAGTAATCAATCACTGATTGTCACAATAATAATACTGACATCCTCAGAACTGCACTTTAGAAATTAGTTCTCTCAATAACACCACCCCAACTCATTAAGCAGAGGTTCAGTGATTTGGTTAACAATGCAGACACATAGTTTTAGAAATCCAAACTACATGCAAGCATAGGATTAAAATAAAACAAATCTAACTCACCTATAGGTAACTCTACAGAAAAGAGCAGGTTTTGGCTCTTACCAGAAAATACAAGTGCTGCATTTGCATCAGCAACCAACCATTCAACAGACACTCCCTGAATAACACGTAGTAAATGCCTAAGTGAACCTTCCCTGAAATTCTGGGCAAGTTACATATGCAAATAGTCACATTTCAAAGATAAAATTATTTCTTACTTCTTTTTTCTTTCTTTCTTCCTCCTTTCTTTTCTTCTCCTCTCTGATCTGAGCTAATCGTTGCTTCTTGCGCTCCAACTCCGCCTTCAGTTCACTTTTGTCAGACATGGCTGAAACACTGAGCAGCAGAAATCATATCACTGTTTGCCCTGGGCCTTGGGTTTTCTTATGTTTTTGTTTTAAGTTAGAAGTTTTCCTCTAAATAAGCTATCATTAAAGGAACCACACTAGCTTACTAAAAACCAGAAGAGTGAAAAGATTTAATGTAAGAATTAAAAAAAACCAACAACCCACACTCCTACTTCCATGTTTCTTTTGCTTAACACAGTCTCAAGAGTAAAACAAACAGACAGAACTATGACATGGTGACAGCATCCACTCCTAAGGTAGCTCTGATGCTGTTTGAAGGAACTGCTTTATAAAAAATGTTAGGCACCACAGATGGGGCTACCTGATCCTGCTCCAAGGTTCTGCAAAGATAAGCAGCCAACTTTGCTGAGAACACAAGGATATTGGCACAGAGCAGTGGGCACGCTATACATCCTTCCACATACAGTTGTAGGATTCAAAATACAGATTTAGTAAAAGAGTTAGTGGGATTACTATAAATTGCAAAGCAAAGTAAGCACAAGTGTGATGCTTACAAACATGTAAAATATGTGGATTATAATTTTTCCCCAAGACTTTCAGTACAATACTAAGAAATTCCTGGATGTTCTAAAAACAAAAAATCCTACAGAAGTTTTGCTACTTGACTAACCCAATTGAATACAGACAAGATCAACAATAAACAAAAGGAAAAAAACCATAAACACTTAAGAATTTAACAAAGATTTAGAACATGGGTATGAAAACCTGTATGAATGGTTTGAGTGAATAAAAGCTTGATTTTACTGCTTTTAAGTAAATCCACGTCAGTAAAGAAAGTGCATAAGTAGTTCTACAACAGACAAGGGATCTATAAATGTTTTTACATTAAGCTTGATAACAAAGACACCAGATTAAGCCATATCAATAGAACTATTCACTAATGCAAAAATAAGAACACCTGCAAGTTTTCACATAGCACATCTAAGCGCATAAAAGGATGCAAAACCATGCAAGCCTCCCGTGCCTTACAATGCACTTGGTACAATGCATATGGGGGTACATGTATGTATTCCCAGAATCTACCGCCCGCATTTTCAGACGGGATTCCCGTGTCGCTTTAAAACAGCACCGGGAAGGTGCGTTGTCACCACACCATCGATTCCTGCCCCACCCAACCTTTCCCGTGCCGAGCCAGGCCAGCAAAGCGGCACGGAACTGGGGAGCGGGTGCCAGAGAGGGGTGCCCAGCCCCGCACCTCCAGGTGACAGCGGCACGAACCCGCTTCCCCCAGCTCGCACCGGCCCGCGCAGGGGGAGCCCGGCCGGGCCCTCCCACCCTGACAGGACCCG
>NW_009952974.1:11754107-11773203 GCF_000747805.2 Chaetura pelagica | reverse complement strand
CGGGATCCCCGGGATCCCCGGGATCCCCGGCCGTGCGGGCCTTGATTCTTCAGACCGCTGGCCTTGGAAAGCAGCGCCGAAGAGAGTTAACCTGGAGAACTCGAATAGTTCAAGGGACGCGTGTTCACAGGGCTGTGAAGCGAAGCCTAGAGGCAGTAACTCGGCTCCAGAGAGAGTTAAAGTTCCTGCTATTACGAATTGGCTTGTGGAAAGAAGGGACATCTCGCCAGGGAATGCAGATCTATAAACCGACCACACCAGCCGCGGACGGGGTGGAACGCACCCGAACCCGCAGCACCCTCGGGAAGCAAACAACTTTATGGCCCAACCGACAATCCAGCCAAACCTGCCCCTGCCTCAGGAACAGCAAGAACCACCCCCTGGGGGCGAGACCCCAGGGTGGCCCTGGCAGTAAAATGTGATAACCCGCCAGTGGTTTGGGGGATCTGTTCCCTCTGCAATACCTTAAATGACATCACCGTTAGTGTTCCCTTTTTGATTGACACCGGAGCAGATGTTACAGTCATTCAAATTTCTTTAAAATCGCCGGATCTACAAACATTTATGTCTGGTGAGTACATCTGAACTCCTGGAGATGAGGACTGGAAGAAGATTGTGTTTGCAGTCGGGCTCTGTCAGGCTGCAATCCTGTGATGTATCATCGGCAGAATGGGCTGGTGGGTGCTTTGCCTGCATTTCTCCCAGGAGAACCTCAATTGCCACAGTAATCAGAGTTGGTTACTTACTCCTCTAGTCTTCCATGTGAGTCAGGGTTCATACTATACCTTAAGAAAAGTTGGAAAAAACCTGCCTGTTGGCTAGATGGCTTCTGACCATTGAATAACCCCCATGCATTTTGTAAGAGTGTGTGTGTTACCGTTCAGAAAATCTGTAAGTGAAACTGTCAAAGAAAATTGTATGGTGTGCAAGACAAGGGGTCACATTTTTCTTCAGAGATAGAAATACTGTAGCGTCCTGCTACAAATATGAAGATGATAGTAATGAACTTCCACAAGCAGATGTCATCTTTTAATTTATTTTCCAGAGTTTTCTAGTATGTCTTACAATAATGTATGGACCTTTTTTCCTCCTATTTCAGGAAAATTAAAAGTCCATCTTACAGACTTACTGGAATTGAAATAATTAGGAAGGTCATAATGTCCCATATTATAAAGATACATAATCCCATGTATAAATATACACCTTTTCTAGTATCATTTAGTAATCTGTGCTAAGAAAATCTGCTGCATTGCTAGTACATGTTTCTCCCTGTCTTTCTCCCCTCCTTCCTGTTTCTGCTAGATGGACACTTTTTTTTCCCTGTTGTCTCTAAATAAGGTGATGGAAAATGATGGGTCCTTTCTGAGATGAGAACAGTTTTGCAATCTGGTAACCTTTGGCACAAAACACATACACCAGTGAATGGTCCAGCACTTAAGAGTGATTCACTACTAAGCATTATAGAAAATAGGTTTACCAGTTGAAAAATTCCAAGGCAAGTTGTTCCTTGGTGTGGTCTGTGTATGGTACTCTCATTTTGTTCTATTATGTGGTTAAGAAAGGAGATAATGGGAGCTTCTTACAGAAACCTGTAATGCACCAAACCTGCGCTAGTTCTAATGGTTTTAAGAGAGAGTATGAAAACTGCCAAGAGATCAGCCAAAACGAACTATTTTCAGTTATGTTATATGGCAGGCTACATTCTACCCTCAGTTTGTGCACCTATCTCCCATTAACCTTCAGGAAAGTTTTGTGTATTCATCAAACAGAGAACACGTTTGACTATTTGTTGGCAACTGAGTTCCTTTTGTCTGTATTATGTCAGCGTGAGAAGCCAAAAAGATAATAGGATAAATAAAGAGAGAAAAAAATAGTTTGCTTTTTTTCAGGGACGTTTTTTTAAACTTTTAATTAAGAATTAAATTCTTTTTCTGTATGGAAGTAAAAGGAGTATCTTACATAATCCTAAAATATATTTTAGACTAGAATTAATATGAACAAAGGCACACTACAGTACGAAGTTTTACCAAAAAGAAACACACTTTTCATCCAGTGACATCAAGTTATCTCATTCTAGAAATGTTAAGTAATTATCCATATCAAATACTTCATAATTATTTTAAAATGAAATAAAAGAGCTAAAGACTAAGTGACAAGATCACAAGGATTAAAATTTAGTATTCCTAGGTTGCAGTCTCCTATTACTGGAAAGTAGTATTTGTTCTTCTATAATTGTTAACTGTAACAGTTAGCCTTTCATGTTTTCACATTCTTTTGAGAATTAGTTGAGTCACTGACTCACAGCATCAGTCAGTTCTGTTCAATAAAGACTGGTGTTATGGAGTAATTTTGCTGCTAACATCAATATAAGTAAAGGTAGAGTTTGTTTCTTTTGTTAAATTTGCTACTGGAATATATTTTATCTCTATATTTTTAACAGATTAGACAGCTTTTATTTGTTAAAGTACATTGATTGTGCTAAAGCAGGTTGGGCTAGATCTCTGGCTGTCCTTTCCAAGTCTGTGGTACTATGGTACTTTGAGTACAAGAAGGAAATAAAACCCCTAATGTAATTCTTCTCATGCAATATCTTCTTATGGAACAGCAATCTAGAATCTTATTCAGCTTTATTAGAAAAAAAACCAAAAACCTGCTTCTCTGCAAAAAATAAACAATTTGAAAAAAACAAATTATTTAACAATATTGCACTTCCAGAAAAAATATTTTTATAAAATTTCAATTTCATTGTAATGAAATACTAAATATATGTTTGTAGCTGGGGAATTCAGTTTATTTTACAGGAAATATAGTATGGTTTTATGTTTTTATTGGAAACATCTATGATTTAGTAGTTTTTGTTCTGTATTACATGTACAAAGCAGGGTCTGACCTCTTAAATATATTTTTTTATAGCAATATAACAAAAAATTAACATTATTTTTGTTAGTATTGTTTGTGCTAGCCAGTTCTAACACATATTTACAGATATGTATGTAGGAGCAAAATGTACTTACAGCTGTTCTTAAAGTCAATGGAAGGATATGGTATTTAAGCAGTACTCTCATCAATGAATAAAATTATTTTTTATTTCACTGTGATTGTACAGTATTGTATCTTTTCTTGCTATCCAATTACCCTAAAGATGGCTGCAGTTTAGAACTGAGGAGCAAATCCATAATAGATGCTTGATGAATTAATTATATATGTCCACGGACAGCAGTTACTGACCAACTATTGTGATGTATTTTAACAGTGATTCAGAGTTGATGATGAAGTAAAAAATTCAGATCCAAGAGATTTTATAATTTTATGTTTATAATTTTTTATGTTTACTGATAAATCAAGCATTTTGTAGTTTCTTTGTCTAGGAGAAAGAAACTTGTGTCTAGTACATTGAACAATTCATCTTAAAAGGAACTATTTTTCCCGCTCTTGTCCTTGCTCTGGAATTGTGGGGATGACTTATGTCATGCCTTTTTCATTTCAGTATCAAAGGAGGAAAAGTGTTTTGCCACCAGTAGTTTTTGTCACTGGTTCCTACATTACAGACATATCTTTATTTTCTCTTAGTCTCAGCTTGTTAGTGTGTCAATTTAACCATATTTCTTTCACATTGTTTCTTACAGCTAAAGCTGTGAATTGGTATTTCAAAGGAAGCTTTTTGAATGGAAGGCAACATCTATGATTTTGAGTGTTATTAAAATCGTATCTGCATGGCATAGAGCATAACTTCCTTACTAAGAAATCAACAACTGAATCACACCTGCATGATTTCTCAGTTTTTTCCTCCTCCACATTTCATAAGCTGACAGAGTTACACTCATGACATGGGTAAAAAGTAAAAGTGACAAATATTATCCAGAGTTTTACAGGAGTTAACTCAAAATCAATCACAGGTGTTCAAGTGACAGTTTAAAATTGCCCTTTCAACTTCTAGTTCCATGATCAACTCAGAATAATATACTAGTTTTCTTGAATATCAAATAGTATTTATAAGTAAACATTTTAAATGTCTGAAAATTCTAAATTTGTAAAGTTAAAATATTACCCCTACAGAGCAGAAATTTCTACAGGTCATTGTTTGAACTCCTGAAATGTACTAAAGCAAATTTCATCTTTATTTCCATTGGGAAGGCAAAGTACTTTACAGAAAAAAGGATCAAAAGCATCAGAGTGGATATGGTATGTTAATAATAGGAGGTGGGACAGTGAGGGTAGAACTGATGGGACACTTATGGTTCAAGGAATTCAGCACTTCTCATTTATGCTGGAAAAAATGTAAATTATGTCACCCCTGCCTGCTAGTGCCAAGTTATCAGACAGAAATCACTAAGTGATATCTCTGACATAAAAATGACTGGAATGTTATTTCCTTTTGTTTCTTTTCTTCTGGAAATCTTACAATATCCTACTGCAAATGAAACAAAACCCCATATATAATGGTGCAAGAGACAAAGATCTGTCTGTTGTCTCAATGCTAGATTGTTGCTGTTCTATCTCAAAGCTAATTGAAGTCCAAGATGTTTGTACCAAAGCTGTAATGAGACACTGACAAATACCTTTCTGCCCCACTGGAAATGTAATCTTTCTTTTGAACATTTTCTCCTGGTAAATTCCATCTGCAATAGGAATAGGCATTTTGCATTTGAATCGAGGTCACTGCTTTGGATCAGATGATACCGTGTACACTCCACTTGCTTGTAGATGAAATGGATCCTTTATTGTGTTGAACGTAAGACTGTGAATTTTTTACACCTATTAACTTATTGTTTAATCTAGACCAATTTGGAATGCAAACAGTTCTGCCATTTTTTTATCTTTGTATGTATCAGCCCAACAGTTCTCTTAAAAACCTGTTCTTCCCTATCTAGTGATGTATTTTAAATATTCAGTAGCATTTCTTGACTGAAGAAAACAGATAAAGATCAGTGTTTCTTTTATTTATAATGTATTGGATCGTTTGATAGAACTGAATGTTTGACGACATTTACCTCACTTTTGCAGCAGTACAGTAGTAGTTCTATGTATAATTAATAACTCAAACTTGTTTGAGTAAACTTGTTTTCTTCTAAATACCTAGAAACTGCAGTATGTATCCAACATTTTGGTTGATTTACTAGTAAATAGTCCCTTTGACCTCAGTGATGAGAGGTGGTATAAAACTGAAGGGCAGTTGCAGTGTGTTCAATCATCTTCAGTGTTAAAACTTTCATTATCTTTCCTTGCAAATATGTCTTGTTATTTTTCCTTTATAATATAAAGTAAATTATAATGAGTGTGTGTACAAACCCACTATTTTTTCCTCTTTTATTTTGACATGAATATATGCTCTTAGCATTTTCGCTTCCCATCAAATGTGTAGATTGTTTTTACAAAAAAAAATTTGGAAGACATCTCTATACTATGGAGGGAATAATGTGAAAAGTAAAAATAGCAACTAGTCTCTGCAGATATGAAACTGTTCTTATTTAAATTGATGGAAATTTCACTGCTGACTGCAGTGAATGCAGGATCAGGTCCTCAACTCTTTCTGAAAATCAATTAGATGTCTCCCTAATAGGCTTTCATGCCTTTGAAATATCTGTCTGTAAATTACTGTTGGAAACCAATCAATTAGATATTGGAGTTCATGTTATTAAAATAAATTCCACAATATTGTGTAAAATAAAATGCTCTAATTTGCTGGATTTTTATTTACTGAATATTAAGCTGTATCTCAGACTGTCAAATCACTTTGTTTTATTTGCTGAAACATGTAGGACTCAATAGAATGCTGATGTGACTCTTCACATATTTGATTTGTTTCTGCACTGTAAAGAATAGTGCTGGTACTAGGAAGCTGAGAGATGAGAAATTGCTATGTTAGGCATTGGTCTGAAATACATTTTTTAAAGGATTTTTGCTGGTACTGTAGCAATTGAAAATTCTGATTCAGTGTCTGCTAGGAAAATGTTGGAAATACTTTTAAGAGTTTCTTAAACAATAATAAAATCGTCAGTTCAGTAATAGCAGATAACCCAAAATATAATCATTAAGGAAGAATAAGGAATTTTTGCAGTAAAAACTGTGGCTTATTCTAATTTGTATTTAATTTGAATCTTCCATTGTCCACAGGAGATTCAGAGGTGGCTGCAGAGTACATGGCACAAACTAGCAGGTGGTGCAGCTTAAGGTAAACATAAAGCTAAATATTCCACGTCTCCCATCTTCATCTGCTGTCTTTTGGGCTCAATAATCTGTTTCCTTAACCTGCGTGATTGTTAAATGTTATAGTGACCATGAGAACATGTAATATTGTGTTATATATTATGCTATACTGTGCTGATCAGCATATTCTTCTGAAATCTTAGCTAGTTATATAGCTTTTACAGATTTAAAATTACATTAACATTGTTTTGTGTCATTAACATATACTTTAATACAGTATATTTATGATTATATAAGTTACAATTCTGTAATGTAGGTAATATATAGACATGCATGTAGTATGTATGTTAACTTACGCATAATTAATATAAAATATATTTAGGTTATTATTAGTTTTATTTAATAACTTCAGATACTGAGTTAAGTCAAAAGATGCTCTAAATACCTTATAACATTAACAGAACCAGAGAGAGACAAGCTTTGGGAGCAATTTCAAAACAAAGAATTTTTGAAAGTGGTATTTTAGGAGTTGTTATATATTGCTTGTTTATAATTAGGAGGGGAAGAAATAACAAATTTGAAAGAAGGAACTATTGTAACTGGTAAATATTTATTAAAAAGAACTGTATCTGTATATACGTGAAAGCCTGATTCTCAGAATTACAGAATGCATTCTCTTCAGACTAGAAATGGTAAAAACATGACTGTTGGTCTCAGAAAGCATGAGAAGTATTGGACTAGAGGTAATTGTTTTGAAAAGTTTATTTTAACCTAATGAAAAGAAGGTCATAGAATAAAAATGCCATTTCAACCATATAAGTGTAATAAAATCGGCTAATGCAGGAGTGCACTCCTGCAAGAATAAGCAAGAATTGCAAAGCCTGATATGTCCAGTATGGAATACAGAAATGTATCCAAGTGAGTAAACAGCAAGTGAAAGATTATTTCTAGTTGTGAAGAATCTGTTCCAGCAAGAAATTGAACCACGTATAAAATATGTATTTTAAGAGTTTTCAAGGAGTTATAAGTAGGTGAGTATAAAATGATTAAATTATTATTTTTCTCAAGATGACACTGAATTTTGTTGACTGAGGGGTATTGCTTTGTGGTTTAATTTTGTAGCTAAAATTAATTCCAAGAACTATAAAGACTTCAGTAGTCAATTATAGATATTCAACAGTTCTAAAAAAAAAAAGTCCTAACACATCTCAGGCAGACAACATGTAAATGGGTAAATGAAAAGTTAACGTCCTCCTTGAAAACTGTGGTCAAACAAGTGTCTGTCACTTGGATTCCTGCTTTGGAAAATGATCAGTTATGAGGTTCTGTCTCTGGGCTTGCCAAGTAACATTATCTGTAGAATCAGTACTACAAAATACTTTAAGATGTTATTTGATTTTTTAAAACTTTGTGTTTGGTTTTTCTCCTGCTGCAAATTCAAATGGCAGGCTCACTATAGTGTGTTGTACTTCTTATATTCTCAGGAAATCTGTGATACACATTTTTTAAATTTTAGAAATGCAGTGTTCTGTCTTAAACATTATTCCCGAATTGACTTTGCCAATGTAAAAAATGTCTTTTATTATTAAGCCTTGTTTGCACTAAAAAAGTATTTTTAACTAAATAACTCCTAATTAAAACTGAATTCAGTTTTAATGGAGCAAGTGTAGATCCCTTTTTACAGTATCCCTCAGGTTACTTTAATACATGTAATTTTGACTTAGGGTATGGTTTACATAAACATTTCTTTCATTGACTCTCTTGGCTAAAGTAGGTCTCACTGTGGATGTTCATTCTCAGCCATATCCCTCTCTTAATTGACCTGGCTGTTTGTATGGTCATGTGAAGAACTGGATCAATATTCTAGTACAGTTCACCACATAACCCTGCTGACACTTACAATACCATGATGGAGGACAAAGATACAAGTCAGATACAACAGGCAGGAGGTCATGGAAGTTCTTCTGTCCATGTGCTAATTCGAATCTTATCCTTGCTGTGAGACAGAATATGTTTGTTTTATCAATTTTAACAAACTTGCACTGATTTTTCATTGAGTAAGCCCTCAGAGAACAGGAATACGCAGGGTTAGGACTGTTCTGTTAATTTTGTGAGCCTTCATAACTTGGTTCTTTTAAATCCTTTTAAGTCCAACTGCATGAAGTTGGTGGATTAGGGATTGAAATACACAAAACTGTAATGAAGAGTTGAGATGCTTTAGCAGAATATCCCAGCAACTAGAACTATGCAGAAGAGTCCAGTTAAGATATGGGTATTTTTGCCAGCCTTTAATGGAAAACACTGTTGTAAAACTTACTACAACAACTAAGAATCATAAACCTATTCAGCTCAATGAAAATTAATTAGATAAGCTCTTTGACGTAGAATTCAATATAATTCGATTATATATCCAGAAAGGAAGCTTCATGTTTTTGAAAGTTACATTTCCAGTAACATAGTAATGAATTGCAGCACATCTTTGACAGTGCTTTTTTGAGCCAGGGAAATTTATAAAGCAGAAAAAACATACTTAGAAATATAATGATTTAGTTTGCTAGAGCAGAGATTCTTGGAATACAGAGTTAGGAATAGAATGTCCTGGAGAAGGGAGCTTGGAATAAGAAAGAAATGTTATCTAGTGGTTGGAGCACGTGCAACTCAGCAGCTTGGAAGGCTTAATATTGCTAAGTGCAAAATAATGCTTTTTGTAGGGGAAACGTGAAGAAATGTCTCTCCACCTGACAGAACTGTAATCACCTCTTAGGAAGGGGACTTGGGCATTGCTGTGAAGAGCTCAAACCACGTGTGGACTCCCTGCGTTAGTACCTGAGTAGCAATTGAAAATTAAAAAGAGAATCAAACAGAGCCTGAAAAACTCCCTGGTGACTGTTATAGGCTTACAACGGAAGAAACCAAAATGAGCACTGTATGTAATTCTGTGCCAGAATATTGACCTTCAAGAAAAAGCAGGACAGAGTACAGCTACAGTCAGAGACTGGAGAAACATTGAACTCTACTGTCTCTTAAATCCACTAAAAACTCTGGAAGCAACTCTTACATCAATATACCTTTTTTCAAAGAGGAGTAACACTATTGTGCAGGATTTGAACTGCTGTTGGTGTGGGAATGGCTGACTGCCTGTATTGCATGTGAACTTTCTCTCATTTGTTTGAGGATAGGATAGCAGTGCTTAGGTACATAAGCAAATTCTTGGAGCCACATACTGCTTTGGTTATACGTGTACAGTCTCATGGATAGACAAATTCTTCCCAAGCTTTAGCCATGTCATGGGCAGGGTCCCACTGCTTGGTAGCAGAGAACAGTTAATCCAGATTCAGGTGTAATGATGCCTTCTTTGCTGGGTAGCTCTTCGTATTTTCAGGCACCAGCTGTAAAACTGTCAGTACAGACAAAAGAACTAGGAAGTCTTTTACTGCAGCATTTTGAAAGCTGCTACGCTTTTGTTTAGATCAAGAAGTAGTACTAGTGTACCATATACAAAATACCTTTCATTAGTACTCAAACTAGTATATTTAGTGGAATATATCAGAAAACATACTTACAAAGTTCAGTATCCATGAGTAGAGTACATTGAGAACAGAAGCTTTTAGCATGTATCAGAGTGGAGTGCTATTTTTTTGTTATTTGAAATTTGCAGTAATTGTCACTATGTCAGGGTCAAATTTTATGTGAGACTGCCAGATCAAATGGCAGAAGTACTGGAAGTTCCTGTTTTTTATCTAATTCTTGCTACTTCCCTATCTTGTGTACAAGCTTATCTGTAAGCTTTTATGCTCTATATTCACTTTTCTGTAATCACACAGAAATTACAAACATGAGATTAAGAAGTCTGAGGTAGAGCACATTAAAGAACGATTTCCGATGTAAGAGATGACAAAAACTATTTAAGTGGGCCCTTTAAAGTAATATAAAACTAAAGATTTAAATTCTGACAGGACTGTGTGTTTTATGTCTACTAACCTTGTAATTTTATTTTAAGACAGATGAGTCATCTTATTGTGTCATCTAAAGATGACTAAAATCTGCCAAAGGCTGTTTTGGTAGTGCTTGCCACCTAGTGGATTACTGCTTGTATAGACAGATGAGTAGCATCATCTACTACAAAAGCATTTGAAAATCTGCCTGCTAACCACACTATCTAATAATATCCTGCAGACTTTGCATACTGCTAGATGGAAGTGTTTCTGTTGGAATGAAATGCTAGTGAAAGTTTGAATAAAAACTGCAAATATTTTTGCAACTTTAATCTGTCTTCTCCCAGCTACATTTATAGCTATTGCTTGCATTGGCAATAGGCAAAAGATGGAATTTGAGACCAATAAGTAATCAGTACACATGGCCGTGGACTCAACTGTAAACTCAAGCCCCAAGCTAACCTATGTTGGTCGATAGTCTATGATGACACCATTTCACTAACATAAGTGGGGTAATTTCAAATTATACCAGTTGTTTCTACTTCTGTTAGAGTTATCTGTGGCCTTGCCATTTTTTTAGAGTTCTGATAGGTGTATGGTAGTAATTGGATTTTCTCAACATTACCTCAACTCTTCTGTTAGCCACATTGCTTGGAAGGGTTGTCATCCATTTTTGACCTGGACTTCAGTCTCTTCCCATACACTAATTTAGCCTTCATTACTGCCCACTGCTCATACCATAGCACAATGGAAAAATCTTTACAAAATTTACAAGGGTTCTGTTAACTGCTTAGAAAAACCACTTCTCTGCACAAATGGAGTCCTCCTGCCAAAATTTTGAGTCCCCTCTTTCAAGGGTGATATATAGTCGAGCTTCTATGGAATACTGTAATAATCAACGTATTGAAAAAATATGGACTGTTTTAGCAGAACGCTGCCAAAAAATGCAGCCTACAACAGACAGTTAAGAGAAGTTACCAGCAAGAGGGAATTGTCAGGTTTGAATACAGCAAGTTTTCTGCTATACTGATGATTGTACTATTTTTTTCTCTTCCATGATGATGATTTTGGGAAGTTTGAACCAAAAGCTGTATGATATTCAGGAATAATCCGTTTACGCTTTACACTTTTAGAAGAGTTAAGCTCAAGAACATACCTTAATTCTTACTTGTTATAGATGGTTTTTCCATTTGTAGCATTTCATGATCAACAACATACTGATGAGTAAATTGATGCACATATGTTAGTTCTGGGTCAGAAGATTCCATGGGGTCAGAACCTTTGCTGTGTGTTCAATCTGGCTGTTACTTATCTGAGGGTATTTGGATCTTACAGCACACCATATGACCATCATACATCAGAATTTACAATCTTCCCTTCTTTGCTATGGCAACCTCATGACTGAGGTTAGTTTGGGGTTTTTTTTTCCTTTCTAACAAATGCTGTGAAGGGTTTCTGTTACGATCAGAAGGTGAAAAACAGATTCTTTCTTTGTATTGTGAATTCCTTTGCTTTCTGTTGTATCCTGATTATCCTTTCTAACATACAGAATACCTACATTTCATCAGGAACAGAATCAGGGATTCTTGGAATAAAGAAATATTTAAGAAATTTTTTACAACTGTCCTCATGTTTTCAAAAAAGTAGTCAAAATAATAATTTGATCTTTTGCCAAATGTACAAAGTTGTATTTTATTACTGTAATATAAATCTGTACTCAGTGGTATCATAAGCTTGAAAAATAGTTTTTATTAACATACAAATATGAATAAGCAAAATAGACATTGTAATTAAATGTTTACTTTCATCTACAAATGAGTATTACAAGTAACAAAACAATAGAATAATTCGTTACGTTCTTGTGAACATTTAGAAATAGGAAGAAATTTTCTGAAATAGAAGCAAAGGAAGTCTTCTGAAATAGAAAATATTTGGCAATATATTTTAGATTCTCAATAAAATATCTATATAAACAAGTAATAAAAAATAAAACCCCAACCTATTTATACATGAATATAACTAAATTGGAATCAACCAATTTGGGGGTTTGGCAGTGTAATAGTATTTTTATTCTGTGTATTTTCTTTACATAGTTGATCGTTGGCCAGCCTCATCAAGTTTGAGGTTTTGTTTTCTGGCTACTTCACTATTGATCCTCAGATCAGATTTATCTGCATTATTACCATCTGTCATGGTGGATTCTTCTTCTGTGCCTTCAGGAGTCCCTCCAACAGGCAGCAGAACTTTTGCATTCTCTTCTGGGGGGCGCTTCCAATGGGCCCTGCTTGCCATCCACAAAACAAGTGCACCAAACACGATGAGCAAAAGACCAAGGCAGTTGACAAAAACTGCCTCTGGTGGGGATGTACTGTATGCAGGATTTTTCCTTTGGAGGGAAAAAAAAATAAAATAGGTCAGTTGTTGTAAAGACAGTCCTGATCTAAAACCAGCAGTCTCCTGCTAGGTAGGCAGTCTTTTAAGAACAAAACAGTTATGATTCTGTGCAAATCGAAGTACAGTTTGTCATTAATAACTTTAATTAATAAGTGAAAAAAAAATAATGCTTACAATGAAAATATTAGCTTTTCTGTGATTCCCATGAGAGCTGTTGCAATCACTGTTGCAAAGATGGTAAGACCTGAATAAACATGTATCGGCAGGAGAGCTGCTCGGAGAGGAACGGGAGCAAAAGGCAGCAGAAAGACAGCGAAACCGAAGAAAAGCTAAACACAAAACAGATTCATAGTTAAAGCTGTATGGGAAACAAGCTACACTTCTCTAACAGAATAAAAATCATCATAAAAATACCATTTTGAGATGTCATTGGGTACAAATCTGAAAAAAATTGGCATTTTTATTTCTGAATGTGTTTAACTTCAAAAACAAAGATCTAATTCTGGATTAACATCTGGGAAGTGACTTGAAATATTTTATAAATAATCTCACCTAGTATCAGTGTCCAAACTTACTGGTAATGCTAAAACTGCAACCAAACCTGAGTACTGGAAACAAAAGTTTTCAATGTCACTAATTCACTAATATGTAAAGGTTTGAGTAGCTGCATCTTTAGTCTCTTCAAGTTATGTACTCTGCTTCTAATACAGATGTACAAATAAATTGAGATTTGAAGGCAGTCTAACCTTCTGACATAAGTGGACTAAGTACTTTTACCTTGTGAGAGTTTCAGTTAAATCAAAGTGCATGTCTTTAGAAGGTTAATGAGCTCTCAATACATCAGTTGTCATTTTCAGAGTGAAGATGTGTTTGGGTTTTGTGAAGTTATTCAGGGGACATAAATAACTTCCCCCTTCCATTAGGGCTAATTTTGTGATGGAAGATAACCCATCATGTCACATGGTTGCAGTCACAGGCCTGCCCAGTCATATTGAGGTTGCATCCCTTCTTTAGTTTGTTCTACTGTTGCTCATCCTTGCTGCTAAATTAGAAACAGTGCAAGAATTTGTATTTCATCTTGCTTTAACTTCCAGTCTTAGTCCTTGTTTTGTTTTTCAAAACTGGATTAAAGAGCCTCATATTTTCTCCCTGTGAAGCTTTTTAATACACAGTAATAAAGTTATCTCTTGGTTTTCTTTAGATCTGCTGAACAGTTGGAGCTTTTAAAGTCTTTCACTGAGAGATAGTTTTTCCAATTACTTTTCCAGATTTTCTTGCCCTTTTTTTTTTACATTTCAGAAAAATTTATTCCATAGTATTTTCTAGTTTCAATAATGCCATATGTGGAACCTAAGGGAATCTCTTACTAGAGAATTTACTTTTACTGTTGTCACAGCATCATGATAATTCATTTTGAGCTTCGTATAATTTCCAGAGACGTTGCTTTCCAAGATACAGTCTCCATTTTACATTTCTACACTATTCTTGTCTGTGTGCTACATTGTATTACTATACATTTGGCTTAAATACATTATATTTACGTTATTGTTCCTGTAGGTAGAGTATTATTTGAGCATCCATCCTCAATAATTGTTCAGTTCTGAGTCTGACATGCCATTCTTGGCGAATGCCACATATCTTCTCTCTTAACAGATGTACTTCTTTGTGACTATTTTTTACAATAGTTTTCAATCACTTTAACAAACATCAGTATCTGACTGGAGACTTACATACCAGTTTGAAGGAAGTAACACTACAGTTCTATTGATGAAACAGGCAAGGCATTAAGTACCATTGATCATGATTATGTAGCAAAATGAAAAGAATTCAAATCTTATTCACAATTCTTTACCTAAATAATTGGAAAAAATGCTTATATAGCATAGTGGCAGCACAGATTTCCCTGAAATAACTGCATTGTTAGGACAGGAAAAATCTTAACATTGTTCCTTCTTATTCATTAGCTGTTGTTGAGATATAAAGACTATACTCAACAGTGCTACAGTATGTTTTATTTTTTTCTATGTGTTAAAAACCGCATTTCAATAGTATTTCCTGTACCTTCTGGCCTGAGCAGTGAAGGGTAACAGTCCAGAGCCCGGATCCCTCAGCTGGGGATTTTTCTTCACAATTTCAAGGAACAAAATAAATTTCCATAGTGTAATAACACAACAGAGGGAATTCAAATGTCTTTGTAGATACATCACATCTGCAGGTATACACTGTATGTCAGGGCAGGCCTGCTCTTCTTCTATGCCAGATGCAAAACATCCTAAGTTAGCTTATTTTAGATTGTTACTCTTATTCTTTGCCAACAGGAGCTGTTAAAAGCATACACATGAACATTTATCAAAATGTTGCTGATTCAGGGAGACTGGTTAGACAGTAGTAGCTCATGCAGATGTCAGATCCTTTAGATCTGCACTGCTCCCTGCTGTACTTGTTCTGCTGATAAACAAAAATCATGAGGCCAAGAAGTGACTACTTAAAATTATGATTGCTGGGAAAAAAAAAGAAAAACAATTACTTCATCTGAGACTTCCTTAATAAATGCTCTAGCTGTTTTTAAATATACTGCTAGCAAACCAAATCACTTCCTTTGGCTTCAGCAGTTTATAGAGCTTAGAAAAAGATTACTGAATAACTGAGTAGCAAATAAACTGCCATTATCCCAGTAAAAAAACAAAGGTGCTTTAAAGTAAAATTTTCTTTGAAGTCAAGGATCCACTATTTGCACATTTTCATGCTAATCTGCCAAATCACAGAATGTAAAATGAGTATCCCAATAGTTACAGTGTATAATGAGGGCTTATCATGCCTGAATTACCCAACACATTCTTCAAATTTACATTCTGTTTATAAATACAGTTAGATTCTGACCTGGAGAGCATAAAATATAACAGCAGCCAGCCCAATCCAGCTGTGCAGACTGTACATGTTAGGAATGTTCCTGGCATTGTGGTAATCAAACACGGCTACCATAGAAACAATTGCAAGAATCATTGCTATGGTATTTAATCCAGCATGTATGAACTTCATTAGGAGTTTGCTGCACTTCCAGGTCCAGGGCAGTCTGTACACAATAATAGCTGAAGAAAGAACAGAAACAAGTTATGTCTTAGAGGATAACTTCTCTCAGAGTTTAATAATCAAGCATCATTCACACAGTTCCATGGCAAATTACAGGAAAATTCAACCTTTAATCCTCTAAAAAAAGTCTGTTTAAAGGCTTTATCTCCTACGTGTAGCATAGCCTATTCCAAATATACAACTGAGGCTTAAATATAGCTTTTAGAGAGATTTCTTCCTAATTAAAAAACAAAAAACCAAAACAAACAAACAACAAAACTTAAACTTGTTTCCAAAAAAAACCAGCAAAAAAACAGTAAACAATTTTGTGTTATCTTTTCCTCACTCCTGAAATTGATCTATCAGGGATTTTGCATAGGATTTTGATTTTTCTGCTAGTAGTCACATTGGAAGAATAGGGCCCAATTCTTCTATCCAGAATACCACCCATTAAGAAAAACTGTAAGACTATGTTAAAATATTTATTCTTTTTGCTGACTTTGGGTAATGCTATTCTATAATTGCATTGATAGATATTACTGTCTGTTGCATTAACAGGACTACTTTAAATGGGAAAATGCAACTCAGCATAAGGAAACTATAATTTCACTCTTAAGAGGCAAAAGGAGTTGGCAACTACAACTCTTCCAACATTCTTAGCTGAGTTTAAGAGTTTTTTGCCTGTATTTGCAGTAATAACTCTAGCAGACACTGTTTTGTCCAGTCTGAACAAAACAACAATTTTGAGTGTTCTAACTCCAGATGTTCCACAAGGATAACCAAGCCTCGAGCTGCTTCTTGCTAAGCTTTATCCTCAAGGTCCCCATTGCTCCTTCCCTGCCACAGCTGTCCCCCAGGTGCTTTCCACAGGGGACAAAGACCAGATTCAAAGCCCTAGGTACATCTGATTACAAACTAGGTAGTAATTCTGGATGTGTGACAGTACGTAAGTACAGTCAGGTAACAGAGTACAAGTATTTATGACGACACCTGATTACTTGACCAATAAAGGCTAATGCCTACATCCATGAAGTCTTGCCTAAGCTCCATACGTCTAATTAATCACATCTTGATTTAAGGTTTCTGCTTATGAAATTACACTCAAACTTTTTTTATATGATTAGCTATTCTTAAACAGAAGAATACAAATATATACAGGTTTTTAAATAAGTTCCTGTTCCAAACACTAAGAAATAGATGTGCACCAGGAAAAAAAAGAGTAATACCTGATAAATGTGAAGAGTAAGAATTTACTTAAGTGATTCTCAGTGTCCCTTATTCATTATTTCTCCATAACCTCAGCATTTTATGCAAAAAGCATAGGTTGTGGAAAATAAATAGGGTATTCATTCTGTATGTTGTGATGAATAATAATAAATGACAAATTAATTTCCACATTCTGTTTACACTTTTTTTTTTTGCTTGGATGCATGCCAGGAAATACAATACTGTACTAAATAATTCACAAAGAAAACACTGTTCCCAGTGAAATTTCCAGGCTATGATCAGATTTTAAATCAGTGTATGCTTTTACATACTCTGTGAAAAGATAATACTGGAATAAAAGTGTCCCTTAGAATATTTCAGTATATACAGCACTTAGGTAGCTCTTAGCTTTTTAAAAAGTAACAATAGTAAATCCTACAAAATCAGGAAGATGGATATCCAGAGGTATCTTGTCTGTTGACATTTCATCTGATGGGCTACAATACTCCTTCAGTCTCCAACTTTTGTGTTATATAATATGCTCCCCAAATAGTTCTCTATTATCTATTAATTATTTGTGTATGGTTTTTTTGGGTTTGTTTTTTTTTAAGCTATGGTAAACTTCCATTTACTTTGCATATATCCTTACCTAAAGAAAGCTTAAGGCAACATTCTTACTCTGTGACATAGGAAAACTGAGTTTCAGAGGGAAGAAAAATAAACTATTAGGAAAAAGCAGCAGAGTATCTCCACTTATTTTCTTCAAAAAGACTATGCTTATATAAAGCCCAGTAGTTTTATCACAGTAAGTAGTATAGAACTTAGTGAAGTCACCAGGTGTTTCTCATTGCTTATTTATAGCCTAAAAGCACACTTCCTATTATGTAAAACAACTTCAAAATATTGCTTATTGCTCAATAGTAATTTGTAGTAATTTGAAGCCACAAAGATGAGTACACACCCCACTCCCATTGAGAAAATGAAATTTGCTATGTATGTTCAAATCACAACATTCCCTTCATAGCCCAGAGCTAGACAGCCACCCACTCCTCCAGCATCTTCAGACCTCTGGAAGGAATGTCCGGATGTGCTGGACAAGTTTTCTGGCTGGATTAATGCAATATATTATCCAGTGGTGAAGCAAATGTAAATAAGGTTATAAAAAATGAAAATCTATGTTTGTCTAGACAAAATTTGAGTTTATCTTCTATTACAAAGAAAAAACATACTCCTGCCTACCTTTATACTTTAAGTCTCTAGTTTCTTCATTACTTAAGAACAGTAAAATCTTACCCATCCTCTGCCCCCAAAGAGTCAGTGTTGACACTGCAGGAGAATTTCACTGTTCTCTGCAGTATTTATTTGCCCTTCTTGGAGATGTTACTCACTTAGTGCTCTTCATGTTGAAATTAGCAAGAATTTTGTCACTGATTTTATAAAAAAAATAATTTTGGAAGCTGTTACCTCTGTCAAATTTTCCTGTTAGTTTTAATGCCATTAGCATAAATTGACAGTTCCAGATTTCAGGATTTTCAAGGTACAGCCCAGTGCCCTTATTTTTGGCAATATTTAGCTCTGGTTTAAATATATTCACAGACTAGATAAGCACCTTTGTTATGCTCTATCATTATCTGCTTTTTAATTTTTACTGCAAGCATTGTATTTTACTTTCCTAAATTGATACTGTTGATCAGCTACAGTGTGTCTAATTTAGTTGATTTATTGGAATTAACCAGTTACTCTAACAGCAACAACACAGCTCAAACTCCAGTATTCCTGTTTGCTTTAAGGAACAACCTTTGCACTAAAGACTTAACATACTTTTTGTGGGAGCAAGAAAAAGACTTAAAAGTCAGTCCAAGGCTGACCTCTATGTAATAAAAAATTCATACACTCTGTAAACAACCAAAACCCACCACTGGGTCATAATCATTGTATGTTACTTAGGGAACAGAATTAAGAATGAATTAAAAAGATGTATTTTACAGAATAATTTACAGTTAAGTGTGGGCTGATGAATTGCATTTTATGATGCTTGTGGTGCAGCATTTTCTCTGGCACAATCCCCGTTCCTGGATCTAGCTTCAGTGGTACTGAACTTTGCTTTCTTCTCCTGGGACATGGGCGAGAGCCAAAAGAGAGGGAGCCAGAAGAGAAACTTTCCTAGGGCAGCATTCCTGGCACTTCGGTTCTCAACTTGCATAGATTCGGGCTGAGCAGGAAAACACACCTCGCAAGCGTTACTCCAAGTGCAAGGCAGTCCCAGGCCAGGGTAAACAAGTGCTTGGAGAAAAAAACCAACACAACATATATAGCAGTTTCGTCGTACAAGGGACTCTTTGTCC
>NW_009952974.1:11742124-11752685 GCF_000747805.2 Chaetura pelagica | reverse complement strand
GGTGCCGCGTCTGGGATAGCTCTTTTTTTAAAGCAGATTTTCCAAGCTTGCCGGGAGTTTCTTCCCCTCGCAGTAGACAAGGCGTTTCAGTGTCGGAACGTCCCCTGCCGGGGCGCCGACCCCGCGGCTCTTCCCCGCTCCCCCAGCACCGGAGCAGGGAGTTCTGTTGGCGGGTTTTGTGCGTGTGGTTGTGGTGGTGAGCGAGAACACCGATGGGCCGCGGGAATTTACAGACCTGCCATAAAGATAAGCCGACACAAGCATAAGCACTAACGGATAAAGCAGGAGCGTTACTGTGATAAGAGACAGACGGGTACAGAAAATGCAGAGCAGGAGGAGCATGCTTAAAGACCCTGATGAGCTTGGAGCAGCTTTCTGTCATCATCATCCCCTTTGCTTCCCGTTGCATTCACTGAGTGCTCTAAATGTGAAGCAGATGCTAACGATTTTCATGTATGGACTCCGGCCTAAGTGTGCAGGAGCATTTGGGCATTGTTCTGTTGAATAGCATCAAGTATATCAAGTGTTCACTAGCTAAGAAAGGCAGCACACAAACCTTAAGACAATTCCAACAAGTATGGAAAGGCCTTTTGCAGGAAAGTCAGGAAGATGGAAGAAAGCGAAACAGAATTGTAAAAGATACAACAGGCAGCGGCAGCCAAAAGTGTGACTTGATAGATTAGACCATTTTTACCAAATTGTGTGTTCAGCTGCATTTTCCTTTGCTGTGTAACATTCAGTTGGCTCTGAAGCTTGACACATGCAGTAGGAGAATATGACCAAACATGTATCCAACACTATTTTGGTGGTATTTTATTAGCTTACTTTTGAAATACATATAGTTTCAAAATACATATGAAATAGAAATTTATTAACTGATTGAGAGGAAAAAAACCCAAAACCCTCTCCCCTCTGGCTAGTCTTGGAGCTCTCTGGTATCTCATACTGAAATGAAGCCTAAAAATGAAAGGAAACTGTTTTACTGAACTAAAAATAGCTTCAGTAGAGTGTGTGCCAATTTAAACCCAGTCTTACGAAAGTGTTGGAAACAGCTACATTGAGACATGAAGACCAAGCCAGATTGAAGTGGGATGCAAATACATTTCTTTACTATTTGCTCTAATATCCTAAAGATAGATTTTGGGCTTTGACATCTTTAAGGAAAACTTAACTTGTGCATCACTTGTATATGATGTTTTAATTTGCATTGGATTTGGTGTGACCTGCTTTCAGGATTTAAGTGGTTGCTCATTCTAGTAAAAATGGCAACTAGAATGTTAGTATTGTTAAGTTTCACAAGTCACAGTATCTAAGACAAGTGAAGTTCTAAGCCCCGAATCTTCTGATTAAGGCACTCGTGCATAAACTTCCAAGAGTGATTTCCACAAGCTTTGATTACATCCCGTAATCCCGAGAGTCCCGTGTAGGAACCTTCTACCCAAGTGGATTTTACTTATGCCCAAAACTGTATCTCTCAGAAGACCTTAATGAATTCCTGTAGCTCAAACTGGTGTACCCTATAAAAGCAGCCAATAACAAGAGTAAACAGAATTTTATCAGACTTAAAATTGAAGCCCAGTTTTGCCAGCTAACCTTGAAAAAATAATTTTAAAGATAGAATTAAAGAAATGGAAAAGCTTAGACAGCGTTAAATAAACCAAACCTGAACAAAGTGCAAAATAAATTGTTAGATAAAGTGAAATGCACTTTACGGAACATCTGTCATGTAAAAAAAGATTTCAGGCAGCGCAATTAATAACTCCTACCTGTATTTCTCCTTGTTTCCTATTCTTGCACCTCGTCTTGCCCCACTTGATACATCTGTCAAATCAGTATGGAATCAGAAGCAATCTTTAATACAGCTACCGTATCTGAAGGGATTGCATGTTTAACAGGGATGGGAACTTGACGCCATACAGCTGACTGCTGAGGGCTGAATTACACATCTGATAATCTGTTTGGAACATAAACCCCTACTAGCACAAAAATTAAACTAGCCTGCATGTGGCTTTCAAGTTTGTTGGATCAATGAACACCTGCTTTTGTTAACCATTACTGTGGGAAGGTGCCACAGCAATCTATAATCTCTAGATTTCCCAGAGCCTGTGCCTTCTAGAGCATGTTGATGCTTTTCATTTAGTGGCAACTTTTTCAGTGTGGTGCTCCCTCTTAGCAGCTCTGTCTGAACATCATCTCTTTATTGTTGTCACCGTTTGACTCAGGTTCGACAACAATGCTCTCGATCCCCTCCCCCTTCCTCCGAGGGAGGGAAGGAGAGAGAGAAAAAGGGAGGGACTTTGCTGGCTTCATCCTAGTTCAAACCAGGACAATTGTGCTTCAATTCATAGACATTTTGCCTCTGTGAGTTGTAAAATATTTTTCTAATAATGTAAAGTCTTTTGTAACAATTTTTAAAAATGGTGGAACTGTGGAGCAGTAGTTGGAAGTGCCAAAGGAAGATTATAAAATGTTAGTGCTTATGCTTTCTCATTTTCTTCCCCACTGCTCAGCAGGCTTGTCAGTGGATATGTACTTAATGACAAGAGAAAGGAGGATGTGTGCTCTTTTTATGATCAAAACAAATATAAAGAGAATCCAGTCCTTCCTGTCTTTTCAGTCCGTAGTCACTGATTGGTAAATCCCTCCTGTATTTATCTGAGACAAGTAAAGACAGAGGTAGCACTTCTGGGATCCTATTTCTGCTTCTCTGTCCAGACAGCTGATCATTGAGATGTCAAGGTTAAGTGTGTGTGTGGGAAATATATTTTAGTCCACAAAACAAATGCTTATAAGACAGTTATAAAATCAAGCCAGCTTCCCTGCACTAGGAAGAGGCAGTAGCATTATAAAGGGCTAAAACAGGAAGAGGCTGGTGTCAACAGTTGGGAGTTTCCTACATCTCTCCCCCAGAAAATAGAAATGTGCCACAAACACCCTGCAAGTTGTGTATTAGAGGCAGGAAACACATGCACACATCCAAAGTTGGGGCTAACTGCAGATCCAGGGGGTAATCAGTAGAACTGCCAATGTCTGAGTCTGAATGTGGAGCATCCAAGTAAACATGTTAACAGAATAATTTTCCCATCTGGCTTCTGGCAAGCAGCTGTTACTGGGGTCTGGCTGGTAAGCCTGCAATCCTATGGATCATGTGGAGCATGTTGCTTCTGCAGCATCTCAAGTAAGCCAGTGCTTACTTGAGTGAATTTTAGCTTCCTTTTTCATTCTCTCTTTATCTCTTTTTAAGAAGAGTGTGCACTTACTCTTCCATTAAAATACAATACTCCCAAGAACACTATATTCCTTCCCCACTCAGGCAAGAATATGGCATTGGTACTTCCAATTTACTGCATCAGTAGTTAAACTATCCCAACCCAATCAGTTTTTAACAATTGTATCATTGTAACTCTTAATTCTGCTCGGATACTTATTTCCTTTTCTTTAAATAGTCAACGCCCTATTTTTGCAGTTCATTTTAAAATCTTATTATCCAAAGCAAGCAGTTTGACTATTATAAACTTATTTAATCTATAAACATTAGACTCTGTTGGCATAAAATTCTTTTGTAGCTCCTGAGGTTATTTTAATCATAATTTTGTAACCTCAGTAAAACAGAAATAAATACTAAAGTTACAGTTACAAACATGCCAAGTCTAGCCACCAGAAAGTTTCAAGTGGTCCTCTCTGAGAATCTAAGATTGTGAAATAGCTGCAAAACAACAATGTTCCCTGAAATACTTCTAACATTGATTTTAAATGTTGGAATATGTGTTTCTTTTTATTAGTATTCATTACCTATTCAGTCTGCATATTGGGAGAGACACTTGGAATTCATGTTGGTACAAAGAAATTTTATTCAAGCAAGAACAGGGCTAGTTGACAATTACTATACTATTAATCCATTCTTCAAAAGTAACATTTTTGCAGGAAGTTTCTGTATCTTTTGTTTTAGCAGGGGCTAATTAAATTGCTCCAGTTCATGGAGAAAAAAAAAAGGTTCAGATATGCTGTGCAATTGTTTTCAGTGAGGCATTGCTACAGACAGATCAATTCACACACCTTCCAGAATGAAAGTTGTTTGAAGTTTTTTTACTGGTGACTGTAGCAGTACTTGGCAGTTATGAAAGAACTCAGTGTTCCATAAGTTCCTTTGTGGTTCAGCCTTAAAAAAACACATTCTGACTGCTTCTTCCTCTATTTCTTTGATGTCATTTAGGTTTTGTACCTTCTAGCAAGAGTGGAAAGCTTGTATCAGACAACCTTAAGTGAAACCCACCATGAATTCACTAGTCCATGACCATTTTACTTATTAGACCAATATTTTCCCCATTGCATGCAGAGTGCCCAGACACTTTGCTTTAAACAGCTACCAGCAGTTCTTCACAACCGTTCTTGAAGAAAACACCAAGTCTGCATGCCACCCTCTATGGTTGTCCTTTCTAGCAGGTACTTCTAATAGCAATTAACTGGGAAGCAAATTGATTTGTTCATTAAATGTTCCAGCATGTGGGATAGCTGTCACAGTTCCATAAGGAAAAAAGCTTCTTGCTGATGAGTTTTTGGCAGTCTTCAGTTACAGTTAAGTAACATAAATGGTATTTTTCTCAATAACAAGAGGAAAATAAAACACAAAATGCGAATGAGCAGTAAAGTCTGCTGTTAAAGTAATAGAACATATCCAGAAAAAAATAGAATGAAGAAACATTTCTCCACACTCAAAATCCAGAAAATTTGGGTTGAGTTACCTAGCTGGATGTGTTGGCAGAAGCAGCTAAGATCCCTACAGTTCTATTTTTGAAATACACATTTGAGAATCTTTATTCATGTTAACAGTTTATGTATCTATTTACATTTATATATATATGTATATACATATATTCTTTTTTCTTTGGACATCTAGGGCTAGTGAAAATAACAAAAACATGAACTTTTCAGCTTCATTATTTTAAAGTTTGCACCTGGTCCAGTTGCTTGAGACTGTATTTGATCTAATTACTTGAGGCTTTCTCTGCAGAGTCTGGAAGCCATGGTATGCGTGGTAACCACCCCTTGAAATACATAGGAAGTAGGGGAACACAGAATTTTCCACTATTAGTTCCTTAGTGCAACTTTTGTAAAACAGAAAACTAAAAGTAAATAGGTTTCCTGATCATAAATCAGTTAGCTGCTGCCTATGAAAAGTGAAGAGTATTTTTGTCCTCTACATTTTATTAATATTAATTTCTGAATTTATAAATGGGAAATAAACTACATTTGAAGAAGTTACTTCTATTTTTTTCAAAGAAATTTCATTTCTCCTTTCTTGTACTAAAGTCACTTTGTTGCTTGCAGAGATAATTATGCTGGGCATATGCACAAGAATATTCTTTCCTCTGCAATAGAAACCACGAGTATCCTCAGAATTTCTCTACTTTACAAATACTGTTATTCTTTAGCATACTGAATTATTCAGATTGTGTAAGAAATTTCCAAGTATCTAATTTACATTGGGAAACAGAAAAAGGTTAAGTGCTCTAGAATCATCATAAATGGACATCAAACTGTAGGTCTACAGGTCAGATCTAATGCATTTATTCAAATTTCATACCAATTTGATACTGCACAATAGCACAGCCCTTCCAGCAACAGTTACCAAAAAATGCTTACATATAAAATCGCCTAGCAAAGTAAAGTACTACTTTTTCTGGTGGATGGGATTTATTTAAAAACTCACTTTGAAATAAAAAAGTTGTAGATTTGGGTGGGCTGCCACCAAGCACGCAGGTTTTTGCGTTTGGTTCAGATATATGGTTATTTTTAACAATGTAAACACTACTGGTTTGTGGTCAAGATTTTCCTCCAGTTTCATTTATTTTAGAATTTTATGGAGCTCTGCATAGGTACAGAAGGCAACACTGCTGTTCTCAGCTTAAAAAGCACAACCCATGAGCATTTAGTAATTCTGCTTCTGTGATGTGTCCCATCCTGTTCATAAGTAGGGCTGTGAATATGCTCATAGAAGTATTCAGGGCAAGTAACTCTGTATTCTTTATTTTTAAATGGTTTGCAAGGTGTTTTGAACTAAACAGAAACATCTGTTTTCTGAATGAAAATGTCTATGTGTGGTCTTCCAGGATGTATCATCTGCCATTATCTGTAGTGCAGCAACACACTGTGTATTTAGAGCGATAGAATTTCTTACACAAACCCTGTAATCATCATCAAAGTCTAGGCTGCATTTTTCAACAGATACTGATGTGCAACTGTTTATATAGCAGAGTCATGTCTGCAATAACTTAACAGTCACTGGAAGGTATAGCAAACTCTTGAAAGCTCCATCTGATCTTCATGAGCAGTACTAAGACTACTTAATAAACAATGAAGCTTGTATGTCTTGCTCTGGAAGGAACTGCTTTAATAATACAAACCAAATGAGTATAAAATACCAGTATGTGCTTCAGAGTTGGATCCTCTGCCTGAGAAATAGATTTATATTGGCTTTTACCCTCCTATCTTACTTAGATAGTAGCAGATACAGACAGGTGCTCTTTCATGGATACTACGTGAAAACTTACTGAAACTAGGGTGGAAGTAATTGCTGCTATTCTTTATTTCTACTGTTTCATTACCTTCTTAGATCTCCTTTGTGTTGTTTTTTTACTTTCCACAATTGTATTTTACTTTTTCTTTTGCATTACACTTTTTCTAAAAACCTTAGAACAGATAATTTTTGTAATTCTTCTAGAGCTCTTCACTGTTGCATCAGCTAGAATGATCTGCACTTCATTAGTAAAGCTTACAGTGAAAATAAATATTTGGATTTGAAATTACCATGCTCATTTTAATGCTGGTCGTTGGTGAGAAATCAGATGTTGGTCATCCTTCCAAGAAGAAGCCCATAATCTCCTGAGACATCTTGCTTGCATTTGGAAATGCTCTTTATCACATGAAGCCAATGTTTTGCTGTTGTGTTTTTAATTTAAAATGAAAACTTACAGATTCTGCAAGTCTGCAGAATCTGTATATACCTCATGCAACTCCCATGCATCAGACAGGCTGGACACGGTGATAAGGCTGAGCATCTGATAACTCTGGCTCAGGCTGAACAACTCCTGACCCTTGTTAGAGGGAGAACAAGATAACTGCTTGGTTTCATATATATATGTATATAAAAATAAATACAGATAGATATAAAAGGCAGTAAAAAAATGTGATTTATTAATACTTCTCTTTAAACCAAAACAAACACAACCAGAAAACCTGAGTTATTTTATATCCCACACAAAAGTCAATAGAAGGATTTTATCTAAGTGGTTTAATGGTAATTGCCATTTTCATACTACATATAAAATTTATCCTATACAGTTTTAACTACTTTGCCCAATTAATAGCCTGTATTAAAGTTGCATAGGTAAAACTACATCAGACAGACTGCAGCAGATGGCAGATGATCAGTAAGTCCACATCTTTCTCCTCTATGTCCAGTATTTCATTCCAATTGCTGAAGAGAAGCAATAAATGCTGCATCTAGCATTAAGAATGAATTGGTGAATACATGAAAAGCCATTATGGACTACAAACAAGTGTACAAATTTACAGAGAAAAAAAGAAATAAAACTTGATGTAATAGTACAAAATGTTAAGTTTAAATCCTCCATGAAGAACAGTAGTTGACTAATTAATATGTATGAAGTCCTTAAATAACATCCAGATTGAAGTCTCTGTAGTTGTTTATGTCTTAAGTATATTCAAAAATTCTCCCTCCTTTTTTATAGGCCACTCTTTCTGTTTTTTCATGGCTTGAACATTCATCATCTTTTGCACTATCACAGACCATTTGGTAGACATAACAACTGAATTTCCTGTTAGGCTTCTGTTCTATATGTAACACAAGGTCTTTGTCAAAGTAAACTTCATGACTGTAAGTCTGAAATAAGAAAAAAAACAAACATTCCAATTGCAGTCTCCATTTGCACAAGTTGCTAAGACCTGTATCATTTGCCTCAGGGAACAAAAAGTATTTAACATTGGTGACGTCCATGATCAGACAAGCATTTTGTGTGGCTACACACAGACTGTTCTTCCAGGTAAAGGACAGAATTTTTAAATTTTGTGAGGTTTCCAACATGCCTATTTTAGGAATCTTAAGTACAAGTCAGAGCATCTGAGTTAGGATCTTAAGCTGCCTATGTAGTCAAAGATAAAAGGTGCCAAAGGTGTCACAGACCATCAAAGCTGGACGTCCACATAAATTTGAATGTAAACAGTGCATTCCATTTCTCCAAAAATACACATGGTGAGGTCCATGTTTAATTCTATACATGAGTAGCTGAAGTCAAGCTAGTGAGACTACTTACAGGTTATAAAGTTAAGGTGATGTAACTAGCCAGAGGGTGGTATTTAAGTTGATAAATACTTCAGAAATACCTAAGGACAACCCCTTTCCCAACCTAAAAACCAAATGAGTCAACCAAGAAAAGAAGAAGAAAAAAAAAACACCTTCATTTCAAATGATGGAGATTTTTCAGATAAAGTAAGCTGTTCACCTTTGGAAATTTACAGGTAAATTACCCTGCTTGATGAAACACTTGCAATTTGTGAGTATTATTATTTTGTACAAATCTCATCCACAGCACAACACTATATATCTGCTTCAAATCTGAAAGTGGTAGGAAATGGGTATGAGGAAGTGTTAGCATAAACAAGATACAGAAATTCTTCTCACCACATCCCAGGACTCCAGTAATGGAATACTCTTAAGTAGAATCCCATGTTCATTACAATGAAAGTCAAGGTGTGCTTTTCCATCAGCTCCTATTTGAGTAACTGCCACAGTGGATAACAAATCCAATTCATCTTCATAGTCCACTATTTTGAATGTCTTAGGAAAAACAAAACCTCAAGTTTACAAATCAACTATAAATTCACATTCCCCTCTGCCTAAGTTGCATAGCTCTCTTTATTTCAGGTGAAAGCAGAATAGGAAAAATGCTAGTTCTTAAGTCTTCTGCTCTGAAAGGTTTGCCAGCCTGATACCCAACAGGCAGCTTTCCCAACACAGGCTGTCCAATGTATTTCTGCAAAATTCCTTAAGATAGAAAAAAAGAGATGTTCTGAAGAATCCCACTGTGCAATGTGTGTCAATGTATTTTTTATGTATCATATAGGAAATAAGAAAAAGTACTTTGAAAGTGACAGAAGAAACATATTTAAACTCCATGCCCTCTCTTGAAGCAGACTTGTTAGCAACATTATTGCTTAAAGCCATTACTGGTTTTGAGGGGATGGGTATATTAGGGTAATTCCATTCACATTAATACTTGCATGTTCTGTTCAGAGCTCTCTCACACTCCACATAGTATGTGACAGTGAAGTACTGGGACAGATGACAGAGAGGCGAAATTAAGTAATTAGAAGTTAAGAGGACAAAGCCACAGAAGAGCAATAAAGAACTCAAAACAGTAACACAGCCACTGCACCTGAAACAAGAATGACTTCTGGCTAACTAAACCTCTTAAATAAACCATGAAGGGCTCTTACTCATTACATCAGTTACCTCTTGTTCTGGGTCATCATCCAGCAAGTTAAAACGCTTTTTCACCACCCGACCAGAAGCTGTTACAGTAACAGCATTGTTCACCTTTAAAGAAAAATAAGAAAGTGGCTCCTAGACATTGAAGCATTTCAGTTTCTTCCTATCTGACAATGCATCTATTTCATGTCTTTTGCTTTCTGTCCTTGTTTTAATCCCATGGATCTTGTTTTACTCATTTGTTGTGCATGACCCTACTGCTGCTTTCTCTTCTTTAGGAGGGTTCATGAAGTTGGTGGCTTTAGTTGAAATATTACTGGATGTTTACTCATATTCAGAAGTTTTCAGTCCTGTAGAGGTGGAAAATATTCCCAGCTACCATCATTTTTAGAAAAAAAGTGACTGAAGCCAAGATGGTGGAATGAGAATTAAGACAGCTAAGTCACCACCACTTCAATTCTAAAACCCTGCTTTCCAGAAGATGGGGAAAGTAAACCACCACAGCTGCTTCCACTGGGCATCATTGAACACCAGAAACATTCAGAACTGGGATGCCAGTGTCTTAATGGAAGTCAAAAGGAAAAGGCACAGCACAAACAGGGTTAGAACTCATGTTTCTTTGCTCTTATTGCAACATAAGTTATTTAAAATCCTAAAAAAATACATATGGCAAGTCATTAGGTGACAAAGCTTATCCTTTCTGAGTTCAATGCAAGTGTTATTCCTAAGTTAGTGTAGATTTTTAATACATAAACTTTTCTTCTGTGGAAGCCTCAAAAATCAGTGTAACTGATTTCCATGGACTTTACATTACTCTTAAACTATAAAAACTTCCTTTATGCAAGACATTACTTTATGCTGAAACAAAATGACAGTTCAGGCACTGCCAAAATTTTTTATTTTACCTTTTTGACATTTACATCATCTTTGTGATTTTATATCACAATAGATTTCATGAAAAAAACAAGGTGATTTAACAGCTCATTTTAGCCTGGAGGTTCATATGATCCCCTTGCCACTTGGTTCTACCTTTCTGTGTTCTTCCGACCCACT
>NW_009952974.1:11727829-11742006 GCF_000747805.2 Chaetura pelagica | reverse complement strand
TGTTCTGTTCCAGCTGCGGTTCAGCTCACCAAAGCAAGCAGAACTCATCTTTTCTGCTGGATTATTATGCAATTATTTCAGCACACTGATTTTGCTCACCAAGTGTTAGATTAATGCCAAACCTGTCACAAGGCAATGACAGATGTGCATGGCCAAGAAAAGAAACAGACTTTTGGAAGTGATGTATTCTCTTTGTTGTCTTGTGAAGACTTACCCCCAAGTTACTAGAGACTTAAAAAATTCCTGTATTTACATGATCAACTTACCTGAGCACCAGAGATACATACTATTATAATTTGGTGGCACCTTCTTTTGAAGGAAATCTGTCACCATCTTGTAAGTATGTCCTGTATCAGTGATACATGGTTATACTGCATACCAAAAAGAATGCTGAAAACTCTAGACTGGAGGTTTCCAAAAGCTATCCTGAAAGTGTTTCTGTTTTCAAAGTTTTTTTCATCCAGCTTAGTCCAATGAAGGCATGGAATGTCCTTCAATAAACTTTGAATTACGCCCACAAACCACAGTGATTACCTGTGTATTGCTTAAAATCATACATTGTTATCTCAGACACTAAACTCACACAGTTTTCTCTGTTGGCCACAATCAAAAAATCTTCTGCAATCTCCATTTGATCTGTATTATTTTGAACTTCCTTAAGCTTCAAGACTCTAGAAAAGAAACAGAAATTACAAAATAAGTCATGCATTCTACTACAACACCTATACATTTGTATTTTTAAAAAATCAGATATATTAAAATATCAGAAATAACTGAAATTGAAGTTATTTTTGTAAGTTATGTTTATCAAGTGAAATTTTAGTACAATGGTCCATCAGGACTGTTCATATAAAAATCTAGTGTTGCCTGCCAGAGCCCACATTCATCATGCAGAAATCTGCACATGTTTCTACCAGAACTTCCAATTCTGACAAACTAATAAATTGTACAGTTTCTAGGGCCTCAATCATAGTAACATAGAATAGTGTGGGCTGGAAGGGACCTCAAATATCATCTAGTTCCAGCCTCCCAGCATGGGCAGGGATACCTCTCACTACACCAGGTTGCTCAAAGCCCCATCCAACCTGTTGATGACTGTTTTGGTCTACAAATCAAACTACTGAATTGCTGTGGTTATGCAGCTTTTCCTCTAATGAAAATAAAATTTGAGGAAAAAATAGTTCATACTTTATCAAATTTGGTCCCACGTGGATTATTCTGCCTGACATATCTGGATGGAAATATATCCAATCAGGTTCCAGTGAACAGCATTTCATTTCTTGTACTCCATTTTTTGCCTGAAGAAGGAAGGGAAAGCTTATAATATTAGTATTTTTAAAGTTGCACAGATCTAATTAAAGAGGAAATACAGAGCTCCTCTCCAAATACCTCTGGAGGTTTTTAATATTGCTCATAATAATGACCAGAAACAATGGCAGTAGAACAATAATGATTAAAAAAAAGGCACTCAGTTCCAATTCTTAAGATACTCCATGAAGCAGTTTCAACTTTTTTAATGCGTAATAAGCAAGGATCATGGCTATACATGTTCCCACCTCTCTCAAAACTGAGCAAAATTAAGATTTGGCCTACACTCTGCAAATAAGTCAACAGTTTGAGCATCAAAGACATGAGATGTATCAAGTAATGAAAAAAGCACTGGCACAAACTTTGACTTGAGCTTCAAACCTCAGGCACAGCCTCTTTTGTGCATATATTTGTAGACCATGTAAGGCTGTGATAATTCATGATTTCAGCTGCAGGCTGCTCCAGATTTTAGGATTTTGGCAGTATCTTTTTGTTGTTAAATTTACCTGACCCTGATCATTAAGATTTTCAAATGTATGGACCTACAGAAAAAAAGCTCTTTGAATTAAAAATTAATCTTCAGCTATGGTTGTGAAAGATCTGTTTTGAAAATAAGAGATAGAAGGGGGATCATTGAGTTGATCAGGCTTGTAAAAGAGGCAAGAACATTTACAGATGAGTTTTTTAGGTAAGAACCCTGAACAAACAGGCCTAGAAGCTGCTTGTATTACAGACATATCTGCAGGTCAAATCCAGATTCAAAATAAAAGCTGAGATGGGGAGCTCACAATAAAAGAATACATGGTGAATAGTACATAAACAAAAATAATTGGGAATGCTAGATTAGATCAAGTAATAAGATCTTTCCAGGGAGAGAGAGAAGATACAAATATGGGGTTTAATTACAAGCATTAAGGAAACTTTTTCTGCAATTTCTGAAAACTTAATTCTTTAGTCATGTTATTTGGTAGACTGACTAGTCAGGAGGGCATTAAGATGATATCATGCAATGAATCAGGTAATGAGATTCTGCTTGTGCCTTAAGCTTTAAGCCGAGAAAACCCTGTTGTGTAGCACTGACACTCCTATGATTGTATTGTAATGAAGGAAATATCAGGGTCAGTACAAATCCAGAAGAAAACATTTTACATTACTCAACTGGATAGTAGAGCACAATACTGGAAAATAAGAGTATTGTTATGTCAAGCACTACTCAGAAGACAAACAGATACACATTCATTTCAGAGAAGCTGCTATCTGAATATATTACCAAAACACTGTCTTTCAGAGAACAAATATGGAAGACTCCTCTATGTTTTTTCTTGTTAGGTGTGATGATATAATGCCAAGGGTAACCTCCAATTTGAAATGCATTCTCCAGAGAACATTCTTCAAATAGCAAAGGTGGGGTATCTGCAAATATCCAGTAATGTTAACACCATTAGTAGCAGAACAATCATAATTTCATTGATCCTTGTAATTCTAAATTCCAGTAGAGCTACTAATTTTTCAGAGAATTTGAAGAGTGGTGGAAATATATTGGCTGTGATGTTTTTTCTAGCACCAGCTATGCTACATCACTGAGCATCCAGGCACATATCTGCAATTCTCTGTGGAAGGTTACTGCCTTCATGCTGAACTGTTCTTCTGATACCTTTGACTTGCATTATTTCAAATTAGATAAATAAATAAAGATGTGGTAAACTATTAAAAGTAATCCAGCTGCTGTGAATGAGGATATACACACGAACAGAGCATATCAAAAGGGTCACTATTTTCTTGGGAAAATTAGTGCTAAATAGCTGGAAACAGGCTAATAGCCGCAATCTCAAATAAGAGAATTAAATGCAGTAGTACACTTGAATCTGAGTATTCCTTATTCTTTGTGTAATACAGCCAAACAGTGGCTGTATTATGGACTACAATGAATGGAATCTGTAGCTGAGTTCATAAAAATCAATGAAAATATAGGTAGTTTTGTAATTAATGGCAAAAGGTTTCTAGTTTTCCCATCAGTTCAGTTGGGATAAATTACAGAAATGTGATACACCATTCTTACAAGTCTTCTGTGTAATAACTGAGAGAAGCATCTTTGAAAGCTATGGGCTGCATGGATCTTTACAACTTCTACCAACTAGCTAAATAAAAGCCATTTCTACAGCTACTATAACTGAATCAATTTTAGACTGAAGATCATCCCTTTCTAAAAGTATAGAGAAGTGATAGGGAAAAAAAAAAAAAAAAGACAAAATGTGGAGAAAATCTGCAATTACACAGAGCTTTAAAACAGGCAGAATATAAAACCCCAAGCTGAAGTACTGTGAGGAGAACAAGGTTTTTATCTGGACTTTTGTGACCCAAAGGTCTCATCCAAATTTTGACTTATTCTTGTCTTAGTCTAGATAATTATCCAGATCCTAGCCAATGGTGCCAAGATGTCATGAAATCAGAAATTATGTTTATGTAGGGCTTCTCTCTTTTTCCTTCATTCATGTTTCCAAGAACTTAGCCATTTAGACTGAAAGGAATTAGGTGACTGGCCATGGAAATGAAGTCCTTCCTAAGCTGGAAAAGGGCTGTCTTCTAGTTGTCTTTTGGACTAACACACAGGAAATGGGAGATTCTGTGTAAGATATAACAAAGTCTAGGTTATAAAAAACAACATATCTGCTGAAAATGTAGAGAATGTTGAAGATGGCAGCATGAGCAGAGGACTTACTGATATTAAAATCTGTCAGAAAATGAAAGATGAGTGAAGAAAATTTTACCCTATCAATTTTTCTTTTTAAATAAAGCATACATAGCAAGGGCTCTCAAAAATTCTGGTAGATGGGACTAAATTATAGATTGAAATGCCTTTCAATAATATATCAATCCTGAGCAGTACAGGCTGCTGATAAAGTATGCCTTTCTTTTTATGTTCATTTGGCAAAGTTCTGCAAGTTCATAGCCACCTAAATCACAGTGATAACATTACTGCTGCTTCAGCTCCCTCTTTCCTGCTGTGTCACTTGCTCTTGTTGCTCAACACCTCATTTTCTCATTGTTTGTAAATCCTTTACCTAGCATTTCAAGTTTTCCATCTCCAGTTAAGCTTTGTTCACTTCCTAATCACTCCAGCCTCATCTAAACATAAAGCCATGAAGTTGTTCCTGGCAGCACTAACAAGTCTTTGTTCCAAATGTAAAATAATGTGAGCAAAATGCCATAGAAAAAAACATCCTCCTGGGTTTTTTTTGTGAAATTACTGTATCCTCTAATAATACATGAAACTACAGTTTTAAAGTTCTGGATCTTTCAAGAATGTGACATAATTAAGACATCTAGGTACCTTTCTCCCACTGTGACCAAAATAAAACTCCTTACCAGTCAATAGCTCTAAATGACATGGTAAGTACATGGTAGCCAGTAAGCTTTGATCTCTATTACACTTCCCCTTGGCTACCTACACACCATAAAACCAGCACTGTAATAACTGCCATCCCTTCAGGCATTTTCTGTAGGAAGGCTACAACTAAATAAGCAGGAAAATTACATATAGTTAAATTACAGTAAATACAAGCTTAAACTCTGAAACTTAAAATTTGGCTCACTGAAGGATTAGATCACATTGAGCAGCCAGTCAGCCATCTCATTCTTAAAAGAAAACAGCTCAAAAACCACAGGAATGCAACTATCTGCAACAAGCAGCCATGGCAAATGTCTGTCATGAGTTCAAAACTTCTAACCACAAATGATTGAATATGATTCAAGATAAAAAATATTTTCTGCGGTACATTGGTTTTAAATCTCAAAACTAAAACCTGCAATGATCTGTAAGACATGAAAACAAATCTGGTACAGGCTTCCCATTAAAGCTCCCACTGCATGTTTTCCACAGGGCCCCTAACATTCAGCTGCAGTTCTGCACACTGAGACAGAGAGGAAAACCAGGAGAAATTTCCCTTTGCAGAACCCAGGCCATCAATTGTAGCAGTCTTATCACTCTGCTCTGATAAAACATTGCGTTATAACTGAAAGCCTGCACTGTGCAAGTCTGTATTTTATCTATGTCTTTCATCAGTTTTTTTATAAGTCTGGTTTGGTTTCCCTGTTATTATCTTGATACTGTTTGCAAACAGAAAGATCAAAGGCATTTTTTAAGTAGACAGTCACCTGTAAAAACCATTTAATAGAGAAATATTAAAAATTAAAGCAATAAATGCATGCATTATTTGATATTGATTAAACCTACTGGTGTTTTTCTTTAATAGTGCCTCAACTATGAACTTGTAAGAATGTACTTTTAAAGTAAAAAAAAAACAAACCTTTCAAAGAAAGTTGCAGGCTTTGGTCATTCATTAAGATTCTTAGTACCAAGTTCCAGTCTCAAATGCACCAACAGAAATGACTGATTGGTTTCAGAGAAATTAAGGGCACTGCATAAAGCAGAAAATTTATAACTTACTGAGTTGAGGCACAGTGATTTTTTTCTTTAGTAGTCAATTTGTTCTCTCCTCAGGAATTAACTTTATTGAAATTGGCACATTTCTGACAATTTAAAATTATCAAAATGCAACTCAGACAAGTCATATTCTGTCTCCTTGAATTCCCCCTGCAAGACAGATTAAAGGTTCTCACATCTCTTGCTTGCAGCATATTGTTTCTGGGTGTCACTAACAGCTGTCCTAGCCCTTCCTCTTTCTCAGGAGCAGCTGTGTCAGAAATAAGGAAGGGGTTTCCACTTCATGCATTGCTTATAAAGTTTTTCAAATAGCTTAGTTGATGTACTAGTTTTCTAGGTAAGACCTATGTAAGTAATACTTGTAATTAGAAGCAAGGCAAAGCACATTTTAACCTTAACATAATCCCAGAAATATAGCTACAGCACAATGTGGGTACCGTAATTTTTAGGTGGGGTTTTTTTTGGTGAAGTCATAATTAATCCATAAAAGCCAGCAGCCAATAAAAAGATAATAAATACCTGTTATTTTAATGTTACATGGAAGACCAAATGGATACTTTCCCACAACTCCCACTTGACCATTCCAGTTGAATTCCTGTCCCAACGCAAATGGCTGTTCCATGAACTAAAATAACACCGAACAATTTAGCGTTATTGATGCATATTTACTTGCTGTTTAGTTTTACTGCTCTGTTACTACTGCATTCTTTATCTTTTTAGATGCTGCTTGAAGTCTTATTTTTTAATGAATGTTTGATGTTTTTATTGGAAGAATATAAACTCAAAAGTATCGCTGCATCTGTTTCAGATCAAGCAATCTTCCATGTCCATCAGTTTCTAGCCTTAATGCTCATCTATAACTTTGGACTAGGTGTCTAAAGAGCAGCACAACCTGGTCTAGCATACCCATAGCTCCTCTCAGTTACATTAAGTGCATGTCTGACCATGTATCTCTTACGTTTTGCCACCTGTACCTGGTGTGGATATAATTTTCTGACAGTGTACCCATTTGCATCATCTGCCTGTAAACAGATTTAGGGAAGAACTCTATCTACATTGGCACATTCCTCATGTACCTATGTGGCATTACAAGAGTATTTATTATTTGTTGCCTCAAAACAGCATGCACTGTATGAAAAATTCTGTATTTCATTACCTGCTCAAAGATGGCCTGGAAGTTATAGAGCCTGACCAGACCCATACTATACATTACAATCAGAATTCCATTAGAAACAGCAACATCTGTCACACAGTTACCAAATATCTGAAATAAAAAAAAAAAAAAGAAAAAAAGAAGAAAAAATGTTATTAGGGAAGAAATAATTGAGAGAGAATGGAAAATTCTGACAATATATCCTTAATTTTGCAATCACTTTAATTTTTATTCTGAACAAACCCTATGAGCAGTTTTAGTTCATTAAGTTTTCTGTAGCTCATCTGTTCTGCTGAGTTTCTATAAAACTTTGCACTGCAGTAACACCTGAGGCTAGATTAGTCATATTCTGCAAGCAGATTAATTCTCTAATCAGTTTTCAGTTTATCTTCATATCATGCTACCCAGTTATTATAATACATGAATACATTTTATTACCCAGCATTCCACAGGATTGTTAGCAAAGCTAAAAACTCAATCTGAAAGTACTGATTTCAAATCTTCTATTCTTTCTTCATCACTAGCCTAAAATACTAGCCTATTCATGGCTCTGTGACTGCATACAGCTGTACTAAAACTACATTATCTGGCTGTCACAAGATCCTCTCTGAATCCAAATTAGACACATACAAGATAAGCTGACTTACCCCTTTTAACAACTCTGCAGTACTCATTTGTGCCACCACTTAATACATCTCCACTAAGAAAAACCCCTCCAATTTATTCTTAGTATTTAATGAAAGTATGTAACATGAAGCTTATAGCCTTTTTTAAATAGAAATGCTTGGAAATGTAGTTTTAATTTCTTTAATCTGAATCAATATATGTAAAAGCAATTAAAACAGGGTTAAAACAGGCTTAAAAACAATTTTAGAAAAAACCAAATCATACCACCAACAGCTGTAATACTTCTAAATCATAACACTGTCAATGATCTTGTGATCAGTTTGGTCCTGAAAGACAAATTCATTCCTGAGACCTTGCCTTTCATTTAGTCTTATGGCTTTTTATCAATAAATGTTATCCTAGGACCCAGTGTCTTTCAGAAACAAACACTAATACTCTTCCAACCCCAAACTCTCCTTTCTATTTTTGAGACCTTAGCTAGTCTGAACTCCAAATTTATTCTGGTGTCCCATCTCAGTAAAGCAGATGCATTAGATGCATTCTGCAGCCTTAAACAGTAACCCTCTTCCTAACTCTAATATAACATTCCACAGATCTATGTCAGGTTTGTCATTGCATTCACTGGTTGTTTCCTTAGCTGGGTGTATTCTCAGATCCCACATCCTGCCCTGACATTACTCCTTGCTGTAACAATTGTTCTGATGAGTATAAAGTACAGGCCCAGCTGAGGAAGTATTCTTTCAGTCCTTTTGCCTACTATGACCACAATGCATCTGGCATGATGATCTTAACCAGATTGAGAATACCTTTGATACTAGTAACAACAGTTTTTTCCAGTACTAATTCTGAACAGAACAATACACAGTGACCCTAAACTTCCATGGGCTCAGAAGAAAAATGTTTAACCCCCCTCCTTCACTTGCTAGCCCAATCTCAGTTACAACCTCAACCCAACCCAGCACCAGCTAAAACCTACTAGGACTTCTGGACCCCAAATGAGACTATAGCTCACAGAGCTTTGAAGACAGAGTTTGCGTGTCTGTACTGTCCCATTTAGTAGTTGTATCCAGAGCTCTCTTGACTAAAAACAGACATTATTTTTCACAAGAACAGTAAAACTTGCCATCTGGCTTGAGGTTTCCTAGTATGCATGCTCTTACTTACAGGTCACAAACTAACCTCAGGCTGTTGACTCTTGACTGATAAAGCAAGACACATGTACATTTTGCCATCAATGATAATATGAGTTTGAAACAGTTTTAACTGCAAACAGAATTTATAGACTATTACTCAGAGTGGGCCAGAGACACATCTATCTTTCTTTAAAGAGGAAAAAAGAAGAAAGAAGTCTACAAACACTTTAGAATTTCCTAACTCTTAGGATAGCTGTAAGTAAAGTCCTTCTACATGTCGAAGAGTAACCCAATAGCAGAATGCATTTCTCTTTTCTTTTCTGGTCATTGAAATTATGAATTGTCTCCAAAATGCCTCTATCAGATGCAAGAAGAACATTGCTGCTAATTAATGTTTCAGAGCACTATGCTTTTATAAGATGCAAGTATAACTTCTGAAATGCCAGGACAATTGCCTAAATGATGCCTCTCATCCAACTACAGTACAGATCATGATTAATAGAGGAATTAACTTACCTTTTTGTTTATTTCTAGCATTCCAATGAATGAAAGAGGCAAAACTCGGAATACAGCAAGATAGAACAATACAGACTGTTGGATACCTGCCTGGGAAGGAATAACAATACTGAATATATTTATACTTGAGGCATTTATTAATGGTAGGTCATCTTAATTTTCTACCATAATAACAAAGCATAATGTCTCCATCTTTGTCCTTTGTCCTGTACAATTTTCTCATCAATTTTGTAAAAATTTAAGAATTGACATTTTTTCAACAAACTTACCTGCTGTGCTGCTGCAGGGAGCTTATTCTGAACTGACTTTACAACCATTACCTCTTGAGGAGTATCCCAGCTCAGATACCTGTTTGTGACAAGAAAGGCCTATTTTAATTATTTAAAAATAATGTAATAATAAATACATTACTTCATGTAAAAGATAATCTACTGTAACTAGGCAGATCCCTGCGTCCAGGCAAACTGCTCAGCATCTGCTTCAGGAGAGGTCCCTGAGATATTTACTGCACATAAAATATAATCTACTGTAATGAGGTAGATCCCTGTGTCCAGGAAAACTGCTCAGCATGTAATTCAGGAAAGGTCCCCAAGATGTTTGCTGTCTGCAATAATGCAAAATCCACAGAACTAGGAATGGCTTATTCCAGATAAGGACTGTGAGAAAAATTCTTAAAGTAAGACCATTCTTAATTTTTCTCCTTTCCTCCACAAATCACTACTTTCTTAATCTTCAGCCTAAAGGAAATATTTTTTTCTGAGAACTGAAAAGATCCAGTTTACCAGGAGCAGTAACAGCTCTCCTTTTAAAGACCAAAATGGCTACCCTATGGAGAAGAATGCTTGCTACTTAAAAATGGCTTAAGCTATAAATCTATTTTTCTTATGCTTTATGAAGTTTGTTTTACAGCTTTTGAAGGTCCTCTCCTGGTATGTTGCTATTGCAATGTAAAACTGTCAGAGAAAAGCCAATAGTAGCCTAATTTTTGTGGCTTTTGTCAAACTTGATATAAAATTTGATTACATAATATTTAAGATGCTGAAATTCTTCTATAGAAAACAGCATGCAGGAACAGTATTCCAGGTAATATGCTGGACTAACAAACCTGAAATCAGCCATAGGGTAGTACTAAAATTAACATGATGCTCCTTCTCCAGTATAAAACTAATGATTGTTAATTATACAAAGCCTAGTCAATGTTTAATACCTGAATTTGCAACAGGAACCAGCAAGGTATATTTTTTCCAGTATTTCTCCACTATCAGCAGAGAGACGTAGAAGCCAGTTCTGCGCTGTCAAGACTATCAGGGAAGATTTATAGTCAGATGGACTTGGTAGCATTTCCCCCTACATAACAAAATATCATCAGAAAAAAGTTTGTACCAGGAGACATAATTGACACAGTAACAAGAAAACAAAAGTTAATACATGTTTTTCAGGAATTAAATGTGGAAAGCTGCCCGCTAATCACATCAGGATCTCTAAGCTCATGTCTGTGCTAAGCAGCCAGCTGACTATCACATAATCTGTTGTCACACTTTTGTAAGGCAGTTATCTTTTCCAGATAAGACACCTTTTAAAACTTCTTTGCCATGCATAAATGAAGTATAACTGCTTTGTGATCTAATTGATACCAGCCCTGAAGAGACAACTGTTTAAATACTGCAGAATAAGATTCAGTGGTAACTCAACAGCAATTGCTAAGAACAGTATTTGCACTGCTTTTTTTCTAGGCACCTCAAGGATGGGGCTAATATTCCTATAGCCTCTGTGGACAGTGGATGAGAGAAAAATGCCTCAAGCATGGGGGAAATTATATAACCTATTAGCTAGAAAGAACAGAACACCTTCTGAGCAGAACTGCTTTAAGGGGTCTTCAGTTTATCTGCTTGTTTTATGTCCACAGATCTGGTAAAAACTAAAAATCCCACCTACTGCCCTTGATAATTAAAAAATAAAGAAAAAACAAAACAGAATTTAGAGTTAGTTGCATAAGCATAAAGGCACTGTTTTAAAAATCTTCCACAAAAGCAAACAAAAATAATTTGAATGTGCTATTGAGAAATTCAGAGAAGTAGACCTCTAAACATTCAGTAAAAATTAATAAGCACATGTTGCAAACCTTAAATGACCTAACTCCATAAAAATACTCAAGAAAATAGTTCACAGGGAATGAACACACCATTCTGTTTCACTGGCAGTTATTAATTTGTTTTGTCTGCACAACAATGCTTTATTAAAAAGTAGTCTTACCAGTGGGCATTCCAATAATAAAGCATCTTCTATTTTTTCTGACTTAGAACACTTTGGCTTTTGATAAAGTATTCTTGGCTTTTGTGCAATGCTGGAGAAAAACAATTGCTAATCATTAGTCTACTTTATAAACAAGTTATTTCACACAGTTTTATAAATCCTGCCTTCTCTTTAGTCAGGTCAGAAATCTAAACATTTAATTTTTACTTTGTAAATACAACCTTAAATTGCTCTAAAAATAAGGCCTAATAAACAATAGTTAGTATAACATAATATTTAAAAGCTAACCTTCTCTACATTTTGTGGTTTGGTGTTGTGGTTTTTTGTTTTGTTTTTAATTAACAAACTTAATAGTAACATTCTTACTTTAGTGATACGTATTATAAAGAAAGCATATTCCAGGAAACTAGTGATCATCCTGGAACCTTGCCCTCAAGCTCTTCCAGTGTTGCCAGGTCATAATATAAAGGTGTGGCATGATGTACAGATACTTAAAAAAAACAACCAACTAGAATAAAAACTTCACAGTGTGCTGTTTTCCCCTCAGGGACAGGATGAGACAAAGATAAACCTGAATGATACAAGACATGTTAACCCAGTGCTGGAAACCATTCAGACAAGGTAGGAATAAAACACAGCTAAGTAGATTTAGATCACTACTGTAAGTGATAGATTAATTCAATTAACTCCCAGTGGTTTACACTGAGAGAGTAATTAGTCTTTTATGTATCTCATGGACACTGTCTCAAAACTGTTCTGACCATAACTTACTCAGCAATGCAGTTCTCCAAGTCCCTGCTACCTCCCTCACAAGAGGGATGGGCAAGGACAAGTGTAGGCAGGACTTCCCCTCCTCTACCCTGCCCCATGCTGCCTTCTAAGCTCTGCCTCTGCACCTGATCATGGAACAGGAGAGTACATCAGATCAGAAAACTGATCTGCAAAATACGTTAACAAAAACCAGCAAGTAACCTGCATGCTGTACTTTTTCATGAACAATAATTTTACTTCTTTAATGCAGAATTTATAGATGTAGCACCAAGCTTGTCAGAAAGGCTGATTCTGTGACATGTTCTTTAGCACACTGCTAGTTACCAGATCACAAAAAAACATCATTCCTTTGACTTCTAGTGCAAAATTATAAAACACTGATCATCTTCCACTCTTGTTGAAGTGCTCTGGAAGCTGAAGTTATGCAGCACCAGTAAGATCAGGCTTTCTTTCACCAAAGCACGTGTCACATGAAGGCACAAAAGTGTAACTTAACAAGTATTTATGCACCTGGCTGTTTTGTTATTTTGTAAATTCCACTCAATTCACAGGGGCTGTTTGGATAAGTAAAGTTAGCAACATGTCTGAAACAGAATCACAGTGTTAAAACTCTCAGCCAGGGTAACCTTTAATTGTAAATTTATTACCTGCTAATACAGCACTGGTAATTGTCCAAGTAAATTCTTCCTCTTTCATATGCAATAGGAGATGCAGAATGAGTTGTCCAGACATTCTTGAATTTAGTACTTTCCTGAAATAGACAGTGGTTGTAATAGTGACGGCTTCTGTAACAAACCTTGCTTATGGAAAATACTTTATTAGGTTCCTGCAGCCTAATAACTTACTTTAATTGAACCCTTGCTGTTGAATACATAAAGAAAAATCGTATTTGGCTTTTTAAAAAAACAAAACTAAAAATACCTTTTAAGAGAAATTCTGTCTTTTTAGAAAAATAAATTTTAAAATATTTTTATTAGCTATTATGAACAGCATGGATAATGAATATTTTGTCATTAACTTGCCTGGATTAAAATTGGCAACTAAACTTAAATGGCAACTTTTAAAATAAGGACAAAACTAGCCAGAGTGTAAATACGCACATAAGTCTTTTATACATAATTAATTTAATTTACTGAATATCTGACTCTGCTGTTTATGTTTTGTGTGAAATGTAGAAAAAATGTTATTTGCAAAAATTGCCTGAAATGTTAATGTAATAAACTGCTCATATAGTTTTTGTGTGCATTAGAAACACCTGGAGCTCTATACCATTAACAAAGTCCCCAGTCTTACAAAAATCCAAATATTTATGTAAGAGGTACTAATTTTTATTTCAATAAACCTTGCATGCCCGTTGGTCTAGCTGCATAAGCCGACCCTTCTGACTTGCAATAAATATGTTTTCAATACAACACAGTTGCCAAGTAACTGCCACCTATTAACTTTCAATGCATTTCTGTCAACTACTGCGTGGGAGCCATAATCGCTTTGATAAAAAAATCAAGTTCACTTTAGTCTGTAATTGGTTCAATTCCTATTTTTTCTATAACATGATTTCACTGACACTCTATGGTATGTTTAGCTGAAGACTGATGCTGATCATCTTACTTTGTTGGGAGAACTTGATTCAAATGTAACATTGATGGTCCCCAAAACACTGTGAATTTAGTATTAAATATTAAGGTAACTTATATAAAATCTCTTAAAAGGCTACTTCTTACGTGATTATTGGAGTTACAAGTGCTTCTGCCGCTTATCCACAGCATAGCCCCCTCTACACTTTTAGGTCCGAGCCTCATCAAATAAATTCAACCATTTTTCAGCAAAACCGCTGCGTTTTTCTCCCCGCACCAGCCGGGGTGACCCCGGGACTCCCACACCCGGGCAAGGCCCGAGGCTCCGGCCAGCCCTGCCGGCACCGCACCCGCCGGGGCTGCCGGGCAGCACCGCTGTTACCTGGCACAGAATCTTT
>NW_009952974.1:11725990-11727363 GCF_000747805.2 Chaetura pelagica | reverse complement strand
AGCTCCGCCCCGCGCCGGGCCCCTGGTGGGGCGCGATGGCCGGGGTGTGCGGGGCGCTGTGCCCGCGGGGCTCCTAACGCGGGGGCTGGAAAGCTTTGTCAGACGCCGTTCAGTTAAAAAAAACATGAAAGTGGGAACTTCCCTCCTTTAATTGAATCTCTTCCCGCTGCAGAGCTCGGCCCCGGGCGGGGCCTGGGGCAGCCGTGCGGTGCCCTGGGGCTGCGGCGTGTCCAGGGACTTTAAAGGGTCTGAAACTCTAGGGTCAACAGCAACTGCTTGAGAATTGTGACACTTCACCTTTATATTTTTAGAGCTGTGTCCTAGGAGTTGTCACCGCCACCATCAACAGCTGCTTGCCAGCAAACCGTCCGAACTCTGGAAGAGCTCTTCCCTGACAGGGCAGGCGCCCAAATGGGGTAATGTGGAAGTTGCTGACCTGTTGTGTGTTTCCGAGTCTGTTATTCAGGATCTCTGAGTGTGATACTGTAACAAAACACCGATTCCTGTGACTTTCAGATGCTTTGCAGCTATTTGGGTGAAGCGAGGTGAGCACAGAGTGGTTGCAGTTGCTCCTCTAGGACGGTTAGGACGGTCTGGTCTGCAAACTGTTCTGCACAATTGCCAGTGACTTCAGAGCTATCAGGGCAGGTTGCACCTAAGCAAAGCCCATGTGGGCATTCCGAGGCTTGCAGAGATGTAGATGAACAAGGTGTAAGTATATATAAGTATAGAGTAATGTGAATTTTGCAGCTATCTCTGTTCTCAGCATCTTTAATAATAGGAAAAACATGGTTTATGTTTACATGAATCATCTTGTCATTGTTAGACAATACTAGTTACGTGTTCAATATTTTGTAGAACATAAGGTTGAAAAATAATTTAAGTGATTCAAAGATGTATTTGGAGACTTAGATATATTTTCACTGTGTACATATAGATACATATATAGATATATTTTCATTGTGTACATATACACTGTGTACATATATGCATACATTAAGTCAATATAGCTTTTTTAATTTTTTTATTTTTTTTTTTTAATCCTTCATGAGCATCAGCCAGCAGAGGGTGCACGGGTTAACTAGGAAGCCTTATTGCTGAGCTGTGTTTACTATTGATGGCTTCCTCTTCATTTTAAACTTGTGAATAGATTCACTAAGTAGATCAGTTTTTTGTTTTTCTGTATAAATAACAGGAAAAGATGTGAATTACCTCATGGAAAAAGCAGAAAATCAGGAAAAGTAAAGGATTGCACAGAATACTTAGGTATTTAAATCCCATATCCTACAAACACCTATTGATATGAAGGAAGACAACTTGTCTGTAAAGTTAAACAAATGTGCAGGTATTTGCAGGACAGTAGTTTAAAGACT
>NW_009952974.1:11718190-11725974 GCF_000747805.2 Chaetura pelagica | reverse complement strand
AATTTGCCTCTTTTTATCATTCAATATTTAAGAGATTTGTGTGAAGGGTGACTGGTATCTTCTTAATTTATATTATTCAAGTTATTTTAGTCAATAATATTTATAATTACAGTGTGTCTGGGTGTGCCTTTTGTAGGCGTTAGAAACATAGAGCAGCAGAACAGTTAACACTGAAAGTGTTACTATAAATCAATTCAGTACAAAAGTAGAAATTCCATTCCAAGAATTATTCTAGGATATCAAAATACAGTTTTAGCTTCAGCTTAAATGAAAGCATTCTTCACAACTTGAAGTATTTTGAATTCAGTTAAAATACTGTGTTGAAGCTTCATTTTAAAGGCAAAATAGTCTTTGACAGAGAATTCAGAACATCTCTATTCAAAACTTAAATAACGCAGGTTCAACAAAACATTTGTTATGATCAAAACAAAATCTTTCAACATTCCAAAAAGTAATAGCATTTTTAAAAAAATTTAAAGTGTTAACAGAATTGCTGTTTTCTTTAAAATACTGTGATTTTCTTGAATCCGCATTTCTTGACAAGCCTCTATCAGAATGTTTTATCACCTCCCTGTTGCAAGTGAATAAAGAAATAGGAGCTCAGGTTTAGTTTAGGATAGAACAAATTACATTAGTCACCTGTAGCACCTGAACTCCCTATTTTATCCATACAATTAGTGACATAAAATACTTTGTTATTTTATGTACATATTAATTGATTAAACATTCACTAAATAAAACACATCTATATTTCTAAAGTATGTATTTCTTTATTCCTTGTTGGCCATTCATGTCTCTTTGATCTTGCAGATCTTTGGTTGCATTTTTTCAAACTGTCTTGATGAGCTGAAAAATATCTTAACTAGTGTAGCTGATTGCCTCAGTACTGCAGAGAGAGCTTTCTTTGCTTCCCCTGTCTTCTTAGATCAGTAGCATAATATGCCAACAACAATTAATATTGCAGTTCATAGTCTCAGCTGAAGAAGGTTTTCCCTTTTTTTGGAGGAATAGTATGATTGCTTCTTAAAAATAGAAGAGTAAAAAGCCAATTATAAAACCTGTAGTTTAGAAGATTTTGCAAAAGATGTTTATATAGCAGAATAATTTCAACAGAAGGGTCAAGATGGAGAATAATGGCTGAGAAATAATTTTCAATTAATACAAAATTGGGGAATTAAATAATATTTTTTTTTTAAGTCTCAAAGACTTTTGGCTCTCTGCTTGTGTCTAATAGCTGTTTGTCTTTTATCTTACTTTTAGAAGTTATTAAATAGTACCTACATACATAATTTTATCCCAAATAACATGCCTTCAAGTTCTGTTGCCGATCTGGATGTATGGTAATTCAAGTGTAAGTTTTCAGTAAATGAGCAGTTTTTTCTCTTTCCCTCTCTCCTCCGTTCCCCCAGATTTTTTCCTCTTGCTTGACTTTTTAACAGGCCACTTGGCAGGTGGTGTAAGAACAGGCTCTTTTACTCAATATTTCCGTATATGTGGTTAAAATAATATCTGGTGGGGTTTGTTTGTTTGTATCTGTTGTTGCTTTTTAATCAATATTAACTGTTGTCTGTACAGGAGTCAGAATAAATCAAAACAATTTCTTGTTTTATTTTTCTTTTCCCTTTGGTGGTCAGTGCTTTGCAGTATTTTTACTCAAGTTGTTGTGTGCTGACAGGGAGGCCTGCATCACTGCTGGTAATGATGCATGAGAAGGAAAAACAGTTGACAGTTTTAGATCTGCTGAGTTTGAAAAGTTGTGAAACATCCTATTGTTTTAAATGTTCACAATTTTCTTAAAGTATGTCATTGGAAGACTTAATCATGGAACCCCAAGAAGGCGTGTTTAGTGATTTGGTAGAATAGAATAGCACTAAGTATTCACTTAATGAATGAGCCTAGTTGATAGTACAGTCCTGCCCCCCACCTTGATTTGAAATGTTAAAAAATATTAATATGTGTGTATTTTAAAAATAACACAGGTAATTCATAATTATGCCTCCTATGTCACCATTATCTTGAAGAATTTTTCACTTCTGTTCATGATTGCTTGCATCTATTTTGTATAAAGTGTTCTGAATTCTGGTAGCAAAACAGATCAGTGGCGCTTTACAGGAGAACATAGTTGTCAGTGTTGTGTAGATAAGCACCAAAGGAAGATATTTCTGTGCCAAGCAGAAGAAGTAAATTGTGTGAAGTTCATTGTTTCCAGCATACTTTTCTGTCTAGAAGTGTAAGATAAGCTGAATATACTCTTCCTAATATAAGCTTTTTTTTTTTTTCTTCATAATGGAGACTCTACAAGTAGACTTGTAGATTGGAGATGATTGGAGATTCATTGGACATGAAAGGAGGTTTTAGCTTTGTACTTGGAGATCACTCAAATATAAAAATGCTTTAATGCAGTAAGTTAATTGAACTAGGTTATTGAACAAAGATGACAGATTATTTCTGTTCTGTTGTTTGTTTTTCTTTTCCTTTGACATTTCTTTCAGAAGTGATATTTCTCAAGGACTTTGCTCATCAATGAAGTGGTTTAGATGTGTTTTGGTGTGTAGTTGACTAAAAAACAAGATTATAAAGTTTCTCTGTATCTCTAGGTTTTTCTCTGGGTGTGACTGCTCAGACTGCCAACACCAATTAGAAGTGTATTGTTTCAGGTCTGCCTGTCCACTTTTACAAAGCTGTACTAAAGGTGTTCTGCTGGATTGTTTGGGGGGAGGAGTTTAAAGGCTGTTTTCTTAACTGCGCCTGATCTGTATTTGTAACAATGACAAAATTCTACAGGATAAAAGGCAGTGCGCCACAGGGGGAAAAAAACAAAACAATCTGTCATATTGCTTTTGAGTGTGGTTACCAAGTGTGTTGTTTCTTTTAAGTTTGTTGTTTTCGTTTTGTTGTTTTGTTTTGGGCTTTTTTAATGGAAAATGGTTATGCTGCCACAAAATATAGGCATTTTTAAAGCAATTTAGTTTCATGATAATGAAGGTTTAATTGCTTTGATTAATAATCAACTTAAAGCCTTCCTGACTGTGGCTTGAACGAGGAAATGTCTCCTAATACTTTCAGACAACATTTCTTGCTGTCATGGCTTCAGGGTATGATCATTTATCTGACAGAGAGAAAGGGTGTTTGCTTGCATCATTAGCACAGTCAGTTGGAGAAACAGTCAAGCAATGACTAGCTTCTGAAAATGAAGTTTGGGCTTCCAAGTCTTTTAGATACTTTTTGAACTTTAGTAGCCAGCTTGCCCATTCATCTCATGGTCCATGGATCACTCTGACTCAGGTATATCCATGTGTGTTTCCAAGGAATTCCTTCATGTTTAACACGATGCAACAGTAAACAACTCCCCCACCTGCCCCACTCTTCTTGCGTTTTCTTGATGTTTCAGAATTTATCAACTTAAATGGTGCAATTATTGCTCAAAGGATCACATTCTCATAAAAGAGCTGCATCTTTGGATTTCACTGATTCAAGATCATCTTAGTCATCTGCCTATTATTCCCATCTGTGCATCTTTTCATGTTGTTACTGAGATATTTAAAAAGCCAAGAAAAATTATGTGACTAGCCTAGCAGCTGAATCATTGTATTTTATGTTGAATATCAATGCTGGCACAGGAAATGCAAAATACAATCTCAGATCTTTTTGAATGATTGAAGGAGGAAGAGATTTGTAAACAGTTTGCATTTCTATAATTTAATAATAATGATAGTTTTAGATCAGATTTGGGTTGGAGGGGTGGGTTTCTTTTAGTTTTTGTTTGTTTCAAGAGCATCACCTTTATGTAAATTACACATTTTGCAAAAATTGTCATGGTTTGTTAATTTTAATTATTTATTTTTTTCATAGTATTGCATGTATGTTGATAATTCTGCATTATATTATGAAAAATGCGTACATATTTTCAAAATCAAAACTTGACCAGTTTGTAGTAATTGGAGTACAAACTGGATTTGTTTTATTTACTGAGTCATAATCAATTAGCTAACATTAGAAGATATTTTAATTTTTTATAGGAGTAAATGTTACATTTTTGCTGTGTGGTGATGCCCTGTATTCTGGTAAAATTGCACTCCCAGCAACCAGAACTTATCAGTGTTTCTATTTGGTATTGACAGCCAAAAGGCAAACTCCATGTTACTTAATCTTTGACAAATGTAAAAATAAATAAATAAATAAATAAATCTGATTTTTTCATTTCTGTAGACTTAAAATTAATAAACACTGTAATTTTTCAAGGATGGCTCATTCAGAAGTACACCTTAAATGAGGAATTGTGCATTTAATTGAAATTATTCCTTTGCTAGGTTTTGTATCAATATGTACAAATTAATCTTTTTTATTCACTGTACAGGACTTGTGATCAAATAATATCATTTTCCTTGAGATAAAGATCTTAATTTTGTACTCAATTTGCACAGAATGTTTTCTAATAATGTGTGTATTTAAACTGTTCTTTTGTAACTACATTTTATATTTCCAGTGCATTAAATTTGTTTGTGTGGTTTATACAGAGGAAGCACCAAAAGAAAAGAAAAAAAAGGCAGGAAGAACATAGGACTAAGAACAATTTTTAAAGTCATATGCAGAGCACTCGAAGGATAAAAGAACAAAGGCACATCAGAATAAAAGTAGGAGGAGGGATATTTCCTTTTATTCATCTCCTAGCATATGCAAAAAACCTCAAAAACCCAACAAGACAAAATGCTGGTACTAGCTACATACGCTTGTTATCTTTCATTAATAGTACATGAAGAGATTCCAAGTAAAATCAAATATAGCAATATAAGAGAGAATTATACATGTAACACAAAAATCTCAAGCACTTTGGAATTTGCATGAATAGAAATTGAACATTTAAACCAAAGACCATTAACCAGAGATCAGGAGAATAGAGGACAGAAATTTTGGAAGGATTTCTGATGCATAAAGTTTACACTTAAAAAATAAATCTATCATATAAAAAAGAGTAAAACCACAGTCACAGCTCTAGTGTGAAATATTTTTAAGATGGTCACCTAGTGAAAGGGTGAAAAATGTCAATCTCAATGATGGTGTGTACCCACTAGAACAAGTGGTTTCTTCACTGATCACTTGCTTGTCTTCGTAAAGGTATAATGTCAAACTTGGTTTATTGTTTTAATGTGTTGGTTTTGGGGTTTTGTTTTTGTTTGTTTTTTTCACCCTGCCTGATAGGACATCGAAATGATGTCAAATAATATATCTTTCAGCTCGTTTCATTTCAGTAGTCTACTCTGGGATTATTTGGGCTTTCAGTACAATGAAGGGATGTTAATATTTTCTAAAAGCATTTAAAGGGATATTATAGTAAAATATTATAACAAAATTTATATTGGTCCTTGATTATTTGACTACTTTCTCATGTAAGTGACATAAACAATTAAGTTACAACAAAACTGTAATTTGAGTTAATTTTATTTTCAGGTATCTGAACAAAATGAATTTCATTACAAGGCTTTCTGCTTTATGTCTGAGGAAAAGCAAGATGCAACAGAGGCACCAAAGTAGTAGACGACCAGCTGTTCCACTTGGATCACGAATTTTAACTGATCCTTCTAAGGTTTTTGAGCATAACATGTGGTGAGATGTTTCTTCAAGGCTGATTTTCATATATTTTTGTATATTATTTACTATGCTGAATAATGAGGAGGATGGGGGTGTGTATTTATAACACTGAACTGTCAGAATAGACTTTGAAAGGTACTGCTAGAGAGAACTTGAGACTGTCACAAGTAACTTGACAGTTATGAGTTATCAGTGACTTGCTTAAAAAGCTGCTGAGTAAGTAATAGAATGAAAGGAAAAATGTTGTTATACATCAGTAGTTAATTTGGGGTAACAAGTGAAGAGGATAAGTAGTCTGTGTTGTAATGGCAGAAAGTTACTGGTTAGGTAAAAATAATGTTGCACACTGAATTAGTGCTATATTCTAAAATTGACACCATTTCAGAAGAAGCATATAGATTATATGTATCCTTCTAAAAACATGCTGAAGATATAACAGTTCAGCAGAGATTTTCCATGCCGTGCAGAATTGTAAAAAATAATTGAATCTTAACATAAACAATCAATACAATAGCTGAGAAAACATTAACATGTAGATGTTAACAGAAATAAGAATTGCCCTGACTTGATGCAGTGCATTTCCATCTCTGAAAGATATTTTAATGATTAATGGAGACTCAGAAAGGAGTGAGAATGATAGTTAACAGTGGGAAAACTAAGATTGAAAAGGCTAGGATTTTTGACCATGGAATGGAGATTAGTACAAAACAGTAAGTGATACAGGAAGTATTTGAAGGATAGAAGACTATCTAAATCTGTCTAGAAAGTATAAAAATACCTACATAAGCTATTTGGAAGACCAAAAATTTTTATTCCTATTGTTCAAAACTTGAGAACAAGGAATATTTGATGAAAAGAGAGTGGGGAATTTAGAAGCTATACAAGAAATTATTTTCTACATAATTTAAAAATACAGTTTTGAATTCTGCCCCACACCGTTTTTGAGAGCAAGGATTTAGCAAAATTAGAAAAGTGACTGGATGTTGCTAACATGACAAGTTTCAGGGCTTAAGTTTACGTCATAAAGTTAGTCTGCAGTTTGTATACCTTCCTCAGATGTGTCTCTTGTTGGCAACTGTCAGAGAAGTTACTGGACAAGCTTTTGATCTGAAATGAAGTTTCGAACTTGCTGGGTTAAAAAAAGTAGTCCATTTTATTTGTTAATGGGAACATTTTATATTTAATGTAAATTATATCAGAAGTTTCTCTAATAAAATTCTGATTTATTGAAAGGTCTTAAGAGAAGAATATTACACAGAACATTGTCTTCTGGTTGAGAAACTAGTATTTTCATTACTCTTTTAGTATCTAAATTTGAGTTTAACTCATGAGGTAAGATATGCAAATAGATCTGTCACCTACTGTTTTCTAAATTAGATGTCCTCAGCACATACCACCTTAAGGCCAAATCTGGAGTTATCTATACCTCTGTAAGTTCCTTGGTCAAGGAAGCAGGAAGCTGGCTGGTTACTTTGTTAAAAGAGAGTAAAGTTTATCTCTGTGTTTCATAAATCTATGTGCAGTGCAGTTCTTAGACATCTTCCACACTCAACCTCCTGCTAGGTAGAAAAATCCTTTACTTGTGTGAATGCTGATTCAAATGTAGGCTGCATAGTCTAGGTAGGAAATCGTTTTAAGAAAAAGGCCACTTTTTTCCTCTTGACATTGTGCCTTGACAAGACGCAGTTTTGTTTCATTTTTTAAATGTCCTTCCAAATAACTGGTAATGCTGGATCAGTTTTTCTTACTAGCATTCAATGACAGTCTTAGTATAGAGTTACCAAACTATGATGCAGGTGGTTGGGATGCACTGTGAAGATGGGATTGAAAGGAGCAAGGTTATTCCGTAAGTGGATCTGCAGTTGAAGCCATGTATGGAAAACAGGTGAAACTGAGTTGAAGCAGAGGCTAAATGGAAATTATGAAGGTCCTGATAAATCAGGAACCTGGCTATGAAGCTGAGGAAGATCCTTGGATGTGAAGCAGCAGTGTTCTCACTAGGGAGTTAAGGGAGATTGGGATGCGTGGTGGTTGAGGTAAACAAGTCATGCAGTGTGAACATGAGATACATCTTCCCTAGCTTTGATGTGTATTTATATCTGTTTGTTTTCCACTCATTATGTTTAGTCAATCATAAAGTGGCATCCTTCTTTTTGCCTGTGTGTGAATTGGCGGGGAGCCAAGACCTACTGCCA
>NW_009952974.1:11669954-11717713 GCF_000747805.2 Chaetura pelagica | reverse complement strand
ATTCCTGCTAGGAATGCTAAGCCAATTAAATTTGGGAACTAATGCTTTGGATATTTGCTGCTTTGCTTTTTCTATAATTTCAAGAGAGAAGAAATGAATGTTGCTAAGTATTGGAGCAAATAATGCTTCTATTCAGATTGGTAACTGGCATAGTTTTCACATTACTTTTCAGAAATAATAGGTATATTAGCAAACAAGGTAATGGAAGAGGGGTGAGTTGAATAAGCTAAACTGAAAGTAGCATTGCTTGATGTCACGTCAAGCCTACTCATGTTAACAGTTCCTGGTGTGGTTGAAATGGAAAGCTTGCTTTGCTGCTGTCTATGTTGAGTTTAAAACATTTCTGTATTTAAACACTTCTGTGCTTGGAATTCTTCTGCATCCTGTGTTCCTGCCAACTAGTATTACTGAAGGAGCTGCCTCATTTGAAGCATCCAAAATATGCAAATAGTTTGTGTAAGAACTATGCTGTATCCCCTGTTTTGCAGATTTTGATAAAGAAGTATTCCTGCAGACCTGTTGTTTGGGGTCTTCCATACAAAAATTTCTAGGAAAGACCCAAGAGATCTTTCCTCAGCTTTATGAATTTTCAAGGAGAGACAAAAGGACAAAAAGTTGTTCATGGAGGACTTCAGGCACCTGTCATAATGTCTGTAGAGCTCTTAAGGGCTCTGACAGACGATGGTGGATTAAATCCACGTGATGATGGATTTTAATTCTTTGGCTAAAGCATATACCACAGCAAGTCATACAGTCAGCCCTTCCGGCAGATATTTTTGCCAACTGAATAGTCCTTGGCTTCAGCTTGCTAGAATAGACAAGATCCAAAACTGTGATAGCAATGAGGGAAGCAAGTCTTTCCAAGAGGATGACTGCCTAGTAATACCTAGGTCTTTCAGTTTTATTCTCCTACAGCACGTCTGCCAGAGCCTTGACACTGCACAGGAACATTTGGTATACGAACAAATACAGGAAGGGGAGAGGCAACCTGCTGGGGACAATAATGAGAAATATTTCAGTAGAGATGCGGAAGTCAAGTCTGAGGCAAGCAGACAAATACATACCAATTAGTCTCCCACAATTAACAAAAGAGGAACAGTGAAGGTCTAAGAATTAAATTACCTATATGTCACCAGGCATGGAACAGGAAGATAATCGTTAGCTTTTAGAGACAATCAACTCGTTTCAAGTTGCTACCTTGTTCCTTTTCATATAGTAACCAATGGAATTGTAGTCATAGCCTTTTGTTAATTGATACTATTAGGATTATGATCTGACAGGTTGCTTGAATTATATTATTTAATTTAATCTGATTCCTAAAACTGTTCAGACTGGAAAATTTGGAGGGACACTTGATTTGCTTTTAAGAGCTTCCAGCAGCATGTTTTTGGGCACTTCCCATTGTGGCCAGATCCAAACACAGAATCTGCTGGGAAGGCAGTTTAGTCATCAAGGTTAGATCTTGACTTGGTTCTGTGACCATTTAATGGATTAATACAACATTTAGTGAACCATTTTACACAAATATAGATAGCATAAACTCTGGAACCACTGCAGCACTGCTTTCCTCTTCTTGCATCAGGCTGTTTGTTGATAGGTCTGTTGTTATATCCAGCTAAACAATTTGAACAGAATGCTCAAAATACATTCCCATAAATACACTCAGTTTACATGATACATATTAATCCTATTATTAAGAAAAAAAAGTACATACTACTTCAGCCTCCTTGCAGTTGTAAGATTTTTCTTAATAATTTCATTAAAATTTTATGTAATTATTTTTAATCTATCATACACTGAAAGAGTTTTTAACTGTCAGTCTCCTTGTGGTCATTTGCTTACATTCAAAAAGAAAATGTATTTGACACAGTGTAGGTAATTTGTGACTTTTCTGTGGGGAAAAAAAAGATTATGGAAAATACTATTCAAAGGCTGTTTTTTCAATTGCCTTTGCAGGGACCACATGCAGTGGTCACAAGAAGAAGAGGAAAATGCCAAGAAAAAAGCGATAGAGAACTCACTTGTGAAAGTCCAACAGGAAATCCGAGGTAATTAATTCATAATGGCTTGAAAATTCCTATTTTAGTGCTAACTCTTACTTCAAAATCCAGGAACACTGTTTTTATTTCTGCATTCTCTTGTTTGAATTTGTTGGTTGTTTGACCTTTTGTTGTGTTTTTCTTTCTTTTGTTGCCTCAAAAAAATATCTCAAAGTGGTTTTTTTAGCAATTCAGTTACTTATTTGAGCAATTTTGCATTTGCAGGGGGAGGGGGGCAATAGGCTTTATCTAAAACAAGTACATTCGTATGGTGCAGTTGCAAGTTCTGGCTCCTTTTGCAGTTCTTCACAATAAAACTCCTACTACACAGGATTGTTACTTCAAAGGGAGTGAATCTGCAGCCAGCTAGGATGCTAAGGATGAAAGTTCCCATGTACAATATTAGAATGCTTTTTAATGATTTGTGGAGTGTTTGTCCATTGCACCATATTTCAGTGCCATGGAAGGTATACTGGTCTCAGCTGGTCCCAGCTTGCTGCCTTGGACAGGCTGAGCTGGGAGTGCTTCAGGAATCCAGTGTGTTCACTTTGTGTGGAAGGTGTTCCAGTACATCATGCTGAGTCTGCTCTGTAAATGATTAAGAAATTTCATGCATGTCTTCAGAGAGGAAACTTAATGTATTCTGCGTTTCTGAAGAATGATCGCTCTAGGTTCAAACCAGCAAACTAAACCCTAGATGGACCTCTAGGATAGTTATGTATGGTAAAGATGGTGTATCAACTTGCTAGTAACATAGAACACTGGATTCTTAATTTGCTCCTTTATTAGAAAGATATTATGAAAACAATTACTTTCATGTCCTGGACCTCTGTTTACTTAGCATGTCTTGAGCTTGTCAAATTAGATAGTGACATTTTCATCATGTGCTTAGTTTTATTGATGTAACTAGAGCACATGTTGGATTTTATTTTAATTACCTACGAATGTGTCTTGGATTGTGTGCCCTTTGTCACTTTGAATGCTCTGGGATTGCCATCCTGCCCTTCTCTGTTACTTCTTACATTATTTAAATACAGGAGTACAATGTTTGTTTTTCAAAAACGAAACCTAGTATTTTCATGTGGTTTGTATACAAAGTTGAAAAAGAGCTCATAATTGGAAAGTAAGCTGTGTAACCGTATGGTTATGGGACCTTTCATTCTTCATCTAGAGTCAATTAGAACTTAGTTTGTGCTGGTGAGAAATGGAATAATCAGGTTTTTCTCTATTGCCAAGAAATACAAGAATCCAAGGACATTTCCTATGAATGCCCCACTGTTTAGAACTTGAATAGGTGAGCATTACTGATAGTGTTTCTTCAGAAAGCTTCAGCTTCATTCTGAAAGTGGAAGTACATTTTGGCCTATTTGTGTAAACAATGAACCAGATTGAAGCTAACAAGCAGGTTATTTTGGGGCCTTGGAAACTACAGTAAGGGGAAGAGGACAATACAGATTTAACAATACTATTGTATCACCAAAATAGAGTAGTTCTGGTGACCCTTGTTAAAACGAGAAGTTAAACTCAATGAACTCATTATACTACCTGAAGGAATTTGATTTACTTATTAGTATGTCCAATTTCTTCTCAGGCATGCTTCTAGTGGATGAAAATTCTGTTAAGGAGAAAAATTAGTTGACTAAGTAAAAGGATTTTTTTTGTCTTGAAATTATGTTTATTAGTTTTGTAATTTTTTATATGCTTGGAAAAATACAGTATTTAGACTATAAATATACAAAATGAAACAAAAATTTGCTTATTATAATAATGCATGTCTGGTTATTACACAGTGGTTCAGGAGTGACCAGTGAAAGAATGGAATAAAGTGTTAACTTGAATCTGTGTAATGCCATACAAATGCAACTTGATAGGCTGACTTTAGCCATTGCTTCTCTTAATTTCTGAATTCTGGAAAACTTGATCAGAATTGAAGTACAAGGCTTCTGAGCAGACTTGTAGAAAAGTAATGTGGCTGTAACAAGGGGTTGAAAATTAGTTAAGAACTTTGGGAGTAGGTTTGTTTCTTGTACTGAAGCTGGGCAATCTATGAATGTGCAAGTTACACTGTTGCAGTCCAGTGTACATGACCTCAATCAACTCTGCACTTGTATTATAAAACAAGTCTCTGCAATTACTCTGCATGGCTGGGTCTTGCCCTTTAATAATACAAATAGATATATTAAATCTTAAATTAAAACAATTATGCAGGTTTCTAGGACAAGGCATTCTGCCACCTCCTTGCCACTTCCCACTGCCTGTTTGTGCCTATAATGAGAATTTTTAGCCTTGTGTATCTCTGAAAAGCTGTAGCAACATTAGGAAATAGTATGTTAATATTTAGTGAGAGTAGTAGAAGAAATGCACCATATATTTACTCTGTGCATTTATACTAAAAGAATTAATGGGTCAGTGTAAGTGAGTAGGGAACAAGTAAAAAAGGAAACACGCTATATGATGTACACTTGGCAGGAGATGTCAAGGGTAACAAGAAACAGTTCTGTAAGTGCTTTGAGAACAAGGGGATAAAAAAGAAGAAAAAATATTTGCATTAGTATTTAGGAGGGATGAGGAAGGGAAAACCATTAACCAAACAAAGCCATTATCAAAAGAGACATAGCGCAATTAGTGCCAATGAGAAGGAGGAAAGATCTTGTTCTCATATTGAGAAAGAACAGGTTACAAAGTACATCCATAAAGTACATGGATGACTGGGAAAGCAGAAAAGAGAATATTTGCTTTTTTAAAAAGGGAGGTGGGGAAAGAGAAGAGTCAGAGAATTAGTTTCAGTTCTTGGAAAAATACTGGAAGAGATAATCCAGAGCCTGCAAACACTGGGTTTGGAAGAACAAAGGAGATGAAAACTGGCCAACAAATATTTTTCAATAATAAATCATGTAAAGTTGAGCTGATTTCCTTCTTGGAGAAGGTTACAAGCCCTGGGGATAAGAAAAAAACACCAGACGTCCTGAAATTTATCCTTAGTCAGGCTTCTGACTTGCTTTACTTGACATTTTCATAAGTCAGGCAAGCAAGTGCTAATTAAGCTGCTTTTGGGTGAATGAATGCCTAGAGAGATCCTTTCAGAATGCAAGACTGTGCTGGGCAAAGAAGTATTTTGTTCCATGTCCAGTTCTGCTTGGTGTTTTCACTAGTGACCCCAGGAAATGGGAGACTTGAAGACGATAGTGAAGAGATGTTTCAGTATGGTGAAGGACAGGATTAGGATTTTGAAAGATATGGACAAACAGTAAAAAAAAAAAAGGGGTCTGAAAGATACAAATCTGCTAAAATTTCATTCAGAATAGTTTGCTTAGGAATAATTCTTTAAAAAAACCCACAAAACTTTGTTCTGTAACAATTGGCTAGGTATTAATTTTGCAGAGGAAGATCTGAGGATTGTGGTGAATCACTAGCTGAATCAGCAGTGTCATACTGTTGCAAAACAGCAAGCTGGGAGTTATAAACAGGGTTACAGCCTGTAAGCCTTGTAAAGTATTCCTTTTGCTCTGTGTTGATAATGCCATTACCAGAATACAGCACCAAAAAGTAGTAAATCAATTGGAGAGAATCTAGAGAAGTGATCAGAAGTCTGAAATAATGGCTTTTGCAGAAAAAATAAGAGAGTGAGGTTTAGACATTCTAGAGGTTGTATATGGGAGACTTAGTAAAAGATTTCAAAGCAGTAAGCAGATATTGCAAAGAGAAATGAGCAATCTTTGCTTTATCTGCTTGGTTAGTGGGACAAGAATTACGGGACTTAAATTGCAATTAGGAAAAAAAAGGTTAGGTAGTTGAAAAGGTTATTAACTGTACAGATGATGGACTGTAATATATTACTGAAGAAAGTTGTCAAACCTATATGAAAAGTATTTTAAGAACAAGTTGGACAGATTTCTGTGGAGAGGAGTATGAATTCCTTTATTGGATGAAATCCCTTCCAGCCCTATTTGACATTCTAACATTCAGGAATGAAAAGTTAAAACAAAGGTCTACTGTAAGACTCTTTGAAGTGTTTTGAAAGTAAGAAAGCCAATATGTTGTTTCTGACTATTGTTATTTTCTGTCCCTGTGTCGTTAAACTGTCATGGGTGAATTACTGTCCATTGGCTATGAGGTAGCACTTATCACTCCAGTTCACAGACTGTATTTCTAATTGATGGTTTTGTTGAGAGATTACTAGCTACAAACAAATCTGTGATTGTTCATAGAGTTTCATAAATCATGACATTAACTTCTATTTAGTATTACCTTAGTAAGAAAAACATGGACAACATATAATTGAAAGGGTGCATTGCTTTTATAGTATGCGACATGAAAGTCTGTCATAAGAAACTTATGATTGCATATTTTGGTAATGCTTGACTATTATGTCACTACATTAAAAAGAAAAAAAAAGATGGTGCAGAAATCCTGTCCGCCCCATCTTAAATTACATGAGATCTAATTAAACCCTCGTGTGAGTTATTTTGACCACAGATTAAGTTAAAACCCCCAATCTAATGTTTTTGTTTAAATATGCACTATGTGATAAACTACAGATTTTGAAACTATAAGTTTGGGGTCCAAATTCCATGTTGTTTTACAGTATTTTGTAGCTAAGCTCATATTCACCAAGTTTTTGTTTTGTTTCTATTTCAGATAAATATGAAAGAGAAGCCAGTAAATACTGGAATGAATTTTACAAGACTCATAAAAATAACTTTTTCAAGGATCGCAATTGGCTGTTTCTGGAGTTTCCAGAAATTCTTCCAGAAAAAAGGAGAGAAGAGTTGAAAACAGAAGAAAAACCTTCAGAACACGAAAAAAGAAATAGTACCAGCAGTTTTTCACACAAAAATGAAATGTTTGAGGAAAGAGAAGAATACTGGACCAAAAATTATGGAGGTGGTTCTGCATCTGTACAAGGACATGTATGTAATAAAAAACAAGCAGAATCTCTTACTGACAATCCTCAGGATAAAAACTGTGGAGAAGAACTTGGCAGGCTAGAATCCTTCCCTGGTAGTGATGCTGCTTACAGAATATTAGAGGTAATGCACTGCAGATGTTTTACCCATCCACTTAATTGCTCAAAAGCCTAATAAAGATGCTTAGAAAGTATCAAGAAAGTAACATTTAAAATTTTACTTACGACATTCATTTATGCCAGAAACTTTCAGAGAAACCTAGGATCTGAGTTTTGTTTTACCTCTAAAGTTTCTCCCAAATCAGAATTTACGGCTAGATTGTCAGATTCCATTTTCACTGAAAATTTGGTTTCTGATTTCCTAAGGAAAGTTCTGTCTTAAAGTGCTCTGTTTTAAAATGCAAGGACTTGATGCATTCTTGCCAAATGGTGAAAACTGACAAGAATATTGCATTTTCCTATGCAGTTCGAGAGATGGGTTCTCTCTTAATTGTAGAAAGACAATGAGAAGAAACGTATCATAGAAGTGATTTGAGAATTGTGGTATGAGCTGTTTATACCTTTTCTGTCCAACATACCTTAACTAACTTAAGACAAAAATAAAGAAATATGAGATTTTGTTTGCTCATTTTTTTTAACTTTGTTTCTCTTCTGATTTTAGGTTGGTTGTGGTGCTGGAAACAGTGTATTTCCAATTTTGAAAGTTCTATGGTATGTAGTGCCATAGTTTTTAACTATGAAAGTTCTATTTTCATCTTCCTCATTTACTTCAAATGTTGGTGGTAGACCCGTGCTGCAGGAAGTGTTGAGTGGGCTGTTTTACAGCCCTGAATTCTGACTGCTTGTGGCCACAGATAATGTTGGTAGCATCAGTATAAGAGATGCCTCATAATTGTCAACCCAAGTCTGGGGGGACCATATTTGCTGACCAGGTTTGTCTCCAAGGGCATTCAGACTGATTTCTTGTAGTTAATCTTAAATAGGTGAAATATCTCTTATCTTATATGTCACTGTAAAGCTACCAGCTAAATCTTCAAAAGGCCAAAATCAAAGGCAGTAGATAATGCCATGTGATCTACTGGTTAGAAGTTGTATTCTTTCTGTATTTGCCTGCTACACTTTGTCATATTCCTTCAGGTTTAATGTCAAGGAAGGCATGAGTCCTGTATTGCATTACTTAATTCCCTGAAACATCTTAATCCACTAAGCTTCCGGCTTTAGAAGAAGCTGTTACAACAGCATGCCTTCCCTTCCATGCAGGCAGGGAGGTTTTATTGGAAAGGCTGTGTAGGTATCAAGGTCTGAAATAGATTTCTTTGTATTCACACCACCAAGAGCATGAGTACAGCTCAGTAAGTTATTCTGCTAATGAGATCTGATTGCTAGCATCACTACTATACAAAAATGCTATGTTTTGCAGAAATGGAAACAGGGAGCAAGAGGAATTGAGTGATAGACGAGGATCATACATGAATCCTATTAGTGCGAGCTGTGCATCTTCATCACACAACAAATGCTTTGCTTTAGATAGCATTTAATGAAAGGGGAGCCCTGTTTCATATGAAAAATTTGGAAAGTAACACTATGTAGAGAAAATATATAATGTAACTATTAAAAAAGATGAGACAAACTTTTGTTTTTTCCTTGCAGGCATTAGTTATAGGTTGGCATTTCTGAATTAAGAATCCACTTGTTAGGTTATTTTTCCTGAAGATCCCTATTCTTATGCAAATCCTTCAACCAAGGATGCAAACTGGAACATGGGAGGTTCCACATAGGTATCAGAAAAATCTTCTTTACTGTGAGAGTGACAGAACACTGGAACAGGCTGCCCAGAGAGGCTGTGGAGTCTGCTTCGCTGGAGACGTTCAAAACCCACCTGGACACGTTCTTGTGTGACGTGCTCTAGGTGATCCTGCTCTGGCAGGGAGGTTGGACTAGATGATCTTTTGAGCTCCCTTCCAACCCCTAAAATTCTGTAATTCTGTAATCACATTGATTGGTACAAAATTAATATGTTTGTCATGTGTATGTCCTGATGAAACATCTTTTGTCACTTGGAAGGACTGGCTTTATAGCACAGTTGGTTTTACTCTGAATTTAATAATAGAAAAAATACTTTTTGTATGCATATAAAAAGAAGCCAGCATCAAGTATGACTGTACCCTGGCTACAAAAAAATTTCCACTCAGATTTGCAACATAACTTTTAAACCACTTCCCTCTTCCCCCCTTAAAATTTAAGTTACTGCATTTTAATACAGTGCATCATGAAATCACCATCTAGATAAAGCTGTGCCTTTAAGTTGACTTTCTACATAGATCCCATTCTGCTTTTAACAAATTGAAATAACATCCTAACAAGTCAATTAGGTAATCAACCTAAGCTTTCCCAAGGGACTGGCTGGGTCCAAGGCCTGACTACTTGTCCTCATCCATGATAAACATCTAAGCTCACCAACTCTCATGTTTGGCAGATAGCTGATAAAAGTTTTGTTCAGCATCAAGAATGGAATATACTTTGGTTCACAAGAGTTTTCCTGTTGAGCCCTTGGAGGGGGGGATTCAGCTGTGTATACTGTGAGATCTTATAGACACTGCCAGAGTTTATTGATTCCATTTCTAAAGAGACCATCTGTCGAAAATACCAATTTTTTAAAAGAGAGATTAATCGATCTTGAGTTTAGTATGAGGTCATCCCTCAGAAGGTTTTGAAGGACTTGCTTAATTTCTCTTAAATTAATTTTGGACACAAAAAAAAATTCTCCCTGGAGATACTAGTATCTCATGAATGGTATGAGGAAGTTTGCAGCTGGCTTAGTCTTGGATGGGGAATGAAGGGAAAATAGTGCTAGAGGAAATTCTTATTCACCTTGGTTTAAAAAACAAAGGGATAATGGAGAGAAACAACCAATACTGGTTTATCGAATCAAAAGCACAGCAAGGTGGCACACGGGAACCCAAACCTCCACAGGACTGTAGATGATTTTTGTAGCACCCCACCCCTGCTGAAATCATATTGCTAATTAAACTGCATACATGGGCTAATGATAGAAACCTAATGCAGTGCTTCTGTAAGAAAATGTGACCCATTAATGTGCGTTTATATAATACAACACTAGGACACCGTTATCAATCCTGACAGCCCTCTGTGACCTTCTTTTTTTTCTTTTTTCACTTCCTCCCTGACAAGGCTATAATTCTCCTTTTTAAACTTACTGCCTGTTGGTATTCTTATGAATTTGTCTGCCCTATTAGTTCATTACAACCTATGTGGCTTTCCATGTGCTAGACATCAATAAGGCATGTGTGATCAAACCTGTGGAGAACCCCAAAGGGCCCTCTGTAGTTCCATGAACACTGATGGCAGACTTTCATCTTTTACAATAATAAGTTTTTAACTGATGTTGGGTTTGTTTTCCTAGCAAAACACCTGGAACCTTTCTGTACTGTTGTGATTTTGCTTCAGGAGCAGTGGAGCTGGTTAAGGTAATTCATATGATCTCTTTAGAGTACCTATAAGCCTGTAATTCAGGAGGCTGCCAGGAAGCCATCTTCATGAAAAAGAATGTTATGGCTTTGACAACTTTTAACTGAAGTTTTCAGTATTCCAAAGAACAAAGTCTTATTCTATGCAGGGAGGAATGAATGCCATCAGTGAACTTGCTTCTCAGCTTGAGTAAGATACCAGACAGAATAGGCTTTTATATGAGATGTTTTACAATGCTGAATAATTGAAGAAAAAAAGTTTCTTGAGTCACAGTAAACGTATTAACTACTACTGTTCTCTCTATGCCTCTTTTCATCTTTTTCCTGACAGTCACATTCGTCCTACAATTCAGCCTGGTGTTCTGCCTTTGTTCATGATGTGTGTGATGATGCTTTACCCTATCCTTTTCCAGATGAGATCCTGGATGTCATTCTCCTTGTCTTTGTGCTCTCAACTATTCATCCTGACAGGTAAATGAAGACTAAAGGGCAAAGCAAATGGGTTAAATCTCTTTTATTGCTGGAGGTTTTCAAGAATAGCAGAAGACAATGATTCTTTAATTTATTATTTACTGAGCTATGATATATATAAAACAAGGTATTTCAAATGCTGTTTTAAGGCTTCAAGAGAGAAACTGGTTAGTCTAATTCATTAGGGAGCCTTCTGTCTCCATCAGAATACAAGGTGTATATTGTAACTAAATACTTCCCTATTAAAAGTGACTGTGATCCAAGAAAATTAAAAAAACAGACCACTAGTCTTCTAGAAGCAAATTTTATTGATCAAATGCAGACATTCATGATTTAAAACCTTATGGTACGTTGATAAATACTTAGGTTACAGATTTAGCTGTACACAAGTAGTTGTTCCATGCAGGCCTTTTAAACCAAAATGCCTTCAGGATTTTTGGAATTTGTTTGGATTAAGAAAACTTGATCTAATTTTCACACATAGTGTTATGTTGAGTGCTCTTAGCCTTGCTACTAATGCCTTTCAATGTCTAATGTACAAACTTTATAACTGTTAAGACTGGATGATAATGAAAATGCCCTTTTTAATGGGAAGAATGCAGAAAAGGGCACGTAAGTTAAACTGCTTGACTCTTCCTTTCACCAGATCATATGAAAGCATTGCTGTATGTGTAGCGATACATTTATTACTTAAAGAATGTCTTTAAAATGGGCTTGGCAAACAGAAGTCTGAAAATTGTTTCCCTGCCTAAGTTAGTAATTATTTGCTCTACAGAAAAATCTTTCCCATATAGGATATTGCTCCTTCTTGTTTGTTCAGAGATGAGCACATGAGTCATGCAAAGCCTGGGTCCAGATTTCAAAAAACAAATCAAGCAGTGGATTTCAGGTCTCTGTAACTGTGGTGATGCTGCCAGGAAGACGTTGTACAATAGAGACACGTTCATTCAATTGCTTTGCCTGGAAAAACAATAATCAGATGTTCTGTCAGAATTTCTGTGGATCTTTTCCTATTAGTCATTTGTCTTATTTAAAATTTTCTTTCTTCCTACCAGTGTCTAAATGCTGATATGGATGCTTGTGTGCGTGTATACACATGTAAAAATGTCCACGTAATTATTTGTGTTGTAAGACCCAGTTTCCAATGATTTATTAGTCATTACCGTAATCTTATAGACTTAGAATGACTGCATAAAGGCAAATGTAATCCAGATCCATATTGCTCAGTATGTATTTTTTCTGGAAACTTTGAATGTGAGAAATTAAGAAGAAAGCCAAGAGAATGATAATGCAGAACTTGTGTGCTTTGAAGACCTGGAAAATAAACCTTTGTATTCAGCACAATGGTTACTTTAGATATTTCCCTTCAGGTTGTTGTGCTTAGTTTTTGATAATTGCTACTCTTGTATCCCATTTTTAACACTCTTCAATTCTGCCAGAAGTCCTCTTAAAAAGCTGGTTGCAGAATTTGAAAGGTATTAAACAAGCTATGCAATTGATGTGCTCTAGTCCTACGGAATGAGATTTCTCAAAGCACTTTTACTTTTTGTTCATGTTCTATGTGCACAAAATGTCTAGGTTTTTATATAGGCTAAGTCTGTAATTCCATGCACAACAGCGTGTCTTGATCAGTCTCTTTTCCTTAGGTGGTGCTGCCTTTTCTGTCTGTGGCACCACACCTGCCTGTGTTCAGCATGAGCAAAGAGGACAGCTTTTAAAGAACCTGGCTACCTCTAAGGGAATTCTGTGCTTTTTTATTTATTTTTTTTTTCCCTTTTTGTTTGTTTGGAGTTATTTTCTATTGAACTACCTCATAATTCTGTCTCTTACAAATCAAGGTAAAATACCTGCATTGCTGTTGCACGAGAACCAAATTACCTTAGCACTTGAGTTATGACAGTCTTGGGGCAAGAAGTTAAAGGCCACCTGGGAGACAGAGATGGTGTGAGAATGTTCTCTTGGTTCACAAGAGATGGTATGCTGGTTTTGTGTAGTCAAGTAGGACTTACTCTTCTTTAGCCCTTTTCAGATACAACACCCTGCCTTTCCATTGTTTTGTTTGCAGTAGAAACTTCATTCCTTCTAGGGGAGCTTCCCTTTCTATTGTTAGAATGGCATTATGATGTGGCTTTCCATGTGCTAGACATCAATAAGGCATGTGTGATCAAACCTGTGGAGAACCCCAAAGGGCCCTCTGTAGTTCCATGAACACTGATGGCAGACTTTCATCTTTTACAATAATAAGTTTTTAACTGATGTTGGGTTTGTTTTCCTAGCAAAACACCTGGAACCTTTCTGTACTGTTGTGATTTTGCTTCAGGAGCAGTGGAGCTGGTTAAGGTAATTCATATGATCTCTTTAGAGTACCTATAAGCCTGTAATTCAGGAGGCTGCCAGGAAGCCATCTTCATGAAAAAGAATGTTATGGCTTTGACAACTTTTAACTGAAGTTTTCAGTATTCCAAAGAACAAAGTCTTATTCTATGCAGGGAGGAATGAATGCCATCAGTGAACTTGCTTCTCAGCTTGAGTAAGATACCAGACAGAATAGGCTTTTATATGAGATGTTTTACAATGCTGAATAATTGAAGAAAAAAAGTTTCTTGAGTCACAGTAAACGTATTAACTACTACTGTTCTCTCTATGCCTCTTTTCATCTTTTTCCTGACAGTCACATTCGTCCTACAATTCAGCCTGGTGTTCTGCCTTTGTTCATGATGTGTGTGATGATGCTTTACCCTATCCTTTTCCAGATGAGATCCTGGATGTCATTCTCCTTGTCTTTGTGCTCTCAACTATTCATCCTGACAGGTAAATGAAGACTAAAGGGCAAAGCAAATGGGTTAAATCTCTTTTATTGCTGGAGGTTTTCAAGAATAGCAGAAGACAATGATTCTTTAATTTATTATTTACTGAGCTATGATATATATAAAACAAGGTATTTCAAATGCTGTTTTAAGGCTTCAAGAGAGAAACTGGTTAGTCTAATTCATTAGGGAGCCTTCTGTCTCCATCAGAATACAAGGTGTATATTGTAACTAAATACTTCCCTATTAAAAGTGACTGTGATCCAAGAAAATTAAAAAAACAGACCACTAGTCTTCTAGAAGCAAATTTTATTGATCAAATGCAGACATTCATGATTTAAAACCTTATGGTACGTTGATAAATACTTAGGTTACAGATTTAGCTGTACACAAGTAGTTGTTCCATGCAGGCCTTTTAAACCAAAATGCCTTCAGGATTTTTGGAATTTGTTTGGATTAAGAAAACTTGATCTAATTTTCACACATAGTGTTATGTTGAGTGCTCTTAGCCTTGCTACTAATGCCTTTCAATGTCTAATGTACAAACTTTATAACTGTTAAGACTGGATGATAATGAAAATGCCCTTTTTAATGGGAAGAATGCAGAAAAGGGCACGTAAGTTAAACTGCTTGACTCTTCCTTTCACCAGATCATATGAAAGCATTGCTGTATGTGTAGCGATACATTTATTACTTAAAGAATGTCTTTAAAATGGGCTTGGCAAACAGAAGTCTGAAAATTGTTTCCCTGCCTAAGTTAGTAATTATTTGCTCTACAGAAAAATCTTTCCCATATAGGATATTGCTCCTTCTTGTTTGTTCAGAGATGAGCACATGAGTCATGCAAAGCCTGGGTCCAGATTTCAAAAAACAAATCAAGCAGTGGATTTCAGGTCTCTGTAACTGTGGTGATGCTGCCAGGAAGACGTTGTACAATAGAGACACGTTCATTCAATTGCTTTGCCTGGAAAAACAATAATCAGATGTTCTGTCAGAATTTCTGTGGATCTTTTCCTATTAGTCATTTGTCTTATTTAAAATTTTCTTTCTTCCTACCAGTGTCTAAATGCTGATATGGATGCTTGTGTGCGTGTATACACATGTAAAAATGTCCACGTAATTATTTGTGTTGTAAGACCCAGTTTCCAATGATTTATTAGTCATTACCGTAATCTTATAGACTTAGAATGACTGCATAAAGGCAAATGTAATCCAGATCCATATTGCTCAGTATGTATTTTTTCTGGAAACTTTGAATGTGAGAAATTAAGAAGAAAGCCAAGAGAATGATAATGCAGAACTTGTGTGCTTTGAAGACCTGGAAAATAAACCTTTGTATTCAGCACAATGGTTACTTTAGATATTTCCCTTCAGGTTGTTGTGGTTAGTTTTTGATAATTGCTACTCTTGTATCCCATTTTTAACACTCTTCAATTCTGCCAGAAGTCCTCTTAAAAAGCTGGTTGCAGAATTTGAAAGGTATTAAACATTTCTTCAAGCTATGCAATTGATGTGCTCTAGTCCTACGGAATGAGATTTCTCAAAGCACTTTTACTTTTTGTTCATGTTCTATGTGCACAAAATGTCTAGGTTTTTATATAGGCTAAGTCTGTAATTCCATGCACAACAGCGTGTCTTGATCAGTCTCTTTTCCTTAGGTGGTGCTGCCTTTTCTGTCTGTGGCACCACACCTGCCTGTGTTCAGCATGAGCAAAGAGGACAGCTTTTAAAGAACCTGGCTACCTCTAAGGGAATTCTGTGCTTTTTTATTTATTTTTTTTTTCCCTTTTTGTTTGTTTGGAGTTATTTTCTATTGAACTACCTCATAATTCTGTCTCTTACAAATCAAGGTAAAATACCTGCATTGCTGTTGCACGAGAACCAAATTGCCTTAGCACTTGAGTTATGACAGTCTTGGGGCAAGAAGTTAAAGGCCACCTGGGAGACAGAGATGGTGTGAGAATGTTCTCTTGGTTCACAAGAGATGGTATGCTGGTTTTGTGTAGTCAAGTAGGACTTACTCTTCTTTAGCCCTTTTCAGATACAACACCCTGCCTTTCCATTGTTTTGTTTGCAGTAGAAACTTCATTCCTTCTAGGGGAGCTTCCCTTTCTATTGTTAGAATGGCATTATGGCCTCCAACACAAGAAGGGCATGGAGCTCCTGAAGAGGGTCCAGAGGAGGTCACAAGGGCTGGAGCAGCTCTGCTCTGGAGACAGGCTGAGAGAGTTTGGGTTGTTCAACCTGGAGAAGAGAAGGCTCTGGGGGGACCTTAGAGCACCTTCCAGTGTCTGAAGGAGCTACAGGAAAGCTGGGGAGGGAGTTCTGACAAGGGCTTGTAGTGAGAGGACAAGGGGAAATGGATTAAAACTGGAAGAGGAGAGATTTAGGCTAGACATTAGGAGGAAGTTGTTTTATGTAAGGGTGGTGAGAAATTGAACAGGTTTCCCAGGAAAGTTGTAGTTGCCCCATTCCTTGGGGAATGGCCAGGTTGGATGGGGCTTGTAGCAACCTGGTCTAGTGGGAGATGACCCTGCTGCTGCAGGGAGGTTGAACTAGATGATCTTTAAGGTCCCTCCCAACCCAAACCATTCTATGATTTGGCATTCACTCTGGCTCCACATCTTCTACATGGTCTATCTTCTTCCCTGTGGGGGGAAGGGATGAATTAGGCAAGTGGACTTTTCTATCTTGCAGTTTGCCAGGTGCAGACTGCCTCTTGTCTTTCATGAATGTGGAAAAGCCAAGTCCTTCTGTTTATTCTGGAAGAATGAGGCAAAACGAAGCCATTATTCATTAGTAACATATTTTGCAAAGTAATGCAGATGTATTTATAAGAAGCTCTAAGGTAGGGTTAAAATGTGAAAATGAAGATGCTTTGGTCTAGTGAAGGGAAAGAATGTGGTACTTGTTCAAATCATACATACAGCAGGCTAGTGTAGTCTTGATAAGGAATAGCTGATGTGAGGTACCACCAAGGCTCACAAACTTAGCATTTTGGGGGATGCAGGCTTTTCCTCCTCTAATTAGCAATGTCTTCAGATGGAGTTCTGCCAGATTCCTCCTCTGAAGTACTGTTCAGATTCTTCTCTCCATCCTCAACCATTTGGTGTGGAGACACTGATTTCATGTGTATGATTGGTTCCTCCACACAGAAGTGAAGGAAGTTTTCATCTGCCTTCCAGACCCTTGGTTTTGCTATGTACAGCAAGAAGGCTCAGTCTAACTCAAGAATGCTTACTGTTCATTCAATGTTTGTCATGGATCTGCCTTTCCCATGTGACCCATATACTCAAAAACTGTGTTTTAATTAATCCTTGAAATTCTGTTGAAATGAGGGAGAAGAACTAATTTTCTCTTTCCAGTTTTTATTCTCAGTTCCTTTTAAATTTTTGGTTTAGAGGCTTTTTTGTAGAGTTCTTCCTTTTCAGTAATGCCTGACCTTGTACAATAAATATAGATACATTTTCTCATTGTAGTTCCAGAAATGTATTTATATTCCAGGCATCTAGAAAAAAAAAAAAAGTGTGCAGATTTCACCAGTATCCCATCTATTTTCTAAGGATGCAAAGGGTTGTAAATAGGTTGGCCAAACTACTGAAACCTGGAGGAATGTTGTTATTTCGAGACTACGGAAGATATGATACAACTCAACTTCGTTTTAAAAAAGGTAATTTATGAATGCTTTTGTGGTTCACTGTTCATTTTAACTTTCTGAAGAAAGTGACATGTCATTTTTTGTTACTGCTCTAATTTCTTAGGTCATTGCTTGTCAGAAAACTTTTATGTACGAGGAGATGGAACCAGAGTGTATTTCTTTACCAAAGGTATGAAATTGTATTGTTTTATAGAAAGGGTTGAGTGTCTTTCAAGATTTTTTGGGTTATAAAAGCTCATCTTAGAACAGAAATTTAAATAAAGGTTTATTGACTTTTTTTTTTTAATTCTCTGTTTTTACAGAGCTCAAAGCTAACTGTTGTAAGAAAACAATTCCCTTTATGCGTACACTTGTTGCATCTGGGGTTCTGCAAGATTGCTTGCAGACATCACTGGAATTTCTCTTTGTCTAAGCATCTTGTGTCTAGTGGCATGCTCAAATTCTGTTATTTAAAGATGTAGCTGATTTATTTCTTAAAATTAAGAATAATATGCTTGGAAGGACAGTTGGTAGCAGAGCTCTGATAATTTTGTTCTGCTCTGCTGGTGAATTTGAGCTGAGAGGCTTCTCTTTCTGCAGGAGCTAAACTTTAGTTTCTGATTATGGATTCTATTGCTCTTTGCCCATCCACTAATTTTGTTCTGTTGGCAGCTTAGTATATTTTACTTCAGCTGCTTGAAACTATGAAAGTGAGCATCACAATTCTTTCCTTTTTTCCTTCTTTTTAAAAAAACTTTTTTGCCTCTGCAACCTAGTCTGTAAGCAATAGGGATGGAGCAGGATTTATCCCAGTTTGAGTAATTTTAGAAGTGAGAGGAAAGATCTGGGATGTGTATGCGAAATCTCTTGAATTCAAAGAACCTTCTCAGTTTTTAAGTATCTTGCTTTGCACTTACTCGTGACAAAGATGATTTAGCTTTTCCAGTGGTGACTACAAGAAGGTGATAATGACTTTGGCATAAATGTGTGGATTGTCATTTGACAGGTGAAGTAGCTTTATCTTGTTAACATGGCAGCAGTGACCAAATGGCATGCATTTGCTTTCCTCAAGTCTGGCATACCGAACCCTTTGAATAAAGGGAATCAATGAATGCCATGAGTAATAACCAATTTAGTTTGGGCCTCATCATAATATTTTTTACTGTAATATAGAGAGCTGTGAAAATTAATTTCTAACATAAGAATTCTTACAGGCAGTTTTCTTGATCTTTCAAATCACAAAACAGATTTAGTTTCATCTTTAGTTGAACTGCAGTTTGTTAATAACTACATTCTACAAATATCTATCTTTTTTTTTTAACTTAAATAATTTTTCATATGAGAAAATAGATGAGGTATGGAACATGTTCAACATGGCTGGATTAACTGAAGTACAGAATTTAGTTGATCGGCGATTACAAGTAAACAGGAAGAAAAAAGTGAAAATGCAGCGTGTTTGGATACAAAGCAAGTTCCAAAAACCATTGCTGCCATCTCTGAATAATACTGAAGAAACTACCGAAAGGCACCTTAATAGGTAATTGTCCCATGAACTCCAGAAACTGAAGAAAATTTGAGTACGTGTATTTCCTATAAATCTTGTATTAGCCACTGAAATGGAGAAATACATTGAACTGAAAGCCTTTCCCTGATTTTCTTTGCAAATGTGTGTGTATGAAACTTATCAGAAAAAAAAGAAGCAGCATTTCCAACTTCTGTTTTACAAGCATCAAAGAGACATACATTAATCTTGTCATAAATGTGACCAGGCACTATTTTACTTCCTTGAATATGAATAGTCAATGAATATAAGCATGTATCTTGTTCCTGTTGAAATTTACAATATGTAAAAAATTTTAGACAGAAGCATAATTGTTTCAGAGACTTAGAGAAACAGAATATCTGTTCTCACTGTGACTACTAGCTGTGCTGTGTTAATTTCAGTCATGTCTCTTGTAACCACTGTGTCTGCAACTGTATTTCCTCTTTGGGGGGAAATTTCTTGGTGCATAAATAATGAAGACAAAACCTCTTTGTGATTTTCATGTAAGTTATAATTTCATACTAACTACATATGATATGCACAGATACCAGATTAGTCAGTGATCGGTGTCTTCCACTGTGGCTGGCTGACTCCTCTAAAGTCTTCACTTGCCATCTACATGCTCATCAGAAACATTCCCAACTCAAGTTTGTTTGTAAGCTAAGTAGAACTGGTTGTCTTCCAGAAAAAAAAAATAAAAAATTTTAAAAAAATCCAAGTTTAGATTTGAGGTATCTTCATCCTATTTGACAAGATGAAGGACCTGCTTAAATTCAATAAACTGAGATCTGTTTCAAGAGTGAGGTGCAATAAGGGGGCTTTGAAGGCAGAATCTGATCCTGCAGTTCTGGTGTATTCTAAACTCCCACTACAGAAAGATACAGTTCTATCATTCTATGAATTAAGTGGCTTAGGAAGCTTTGCTTAGCAATGGCATTATTGTAACCAGTAGTAAAACTTGTTGTATAAATCAAAGTTTAAAACATAGTTGTGTTTCTTCCAGCCCTAGGTCTTAAGACACTGTAGCAGCTGCTATGTAAATAAAAATCTGCTTATATTTTAATTAAGTTGCTACCCTGTGCTGTTAATCATGACTTCTGAGTATGCATGGGTTTTAGTGTAGTATAAAGCATTTGCAATTGTAGAATTTTCAAGGAGGGTGATGGAGATAAGCTCTTGAGCATCTTGTAGTCTTATTCATGTGTGTGATGTAGAATTTTCTATGTGTAGAGGCTGATTAAATGTTTGCTTTGGCTCTCACACTGATATGTTGATTCTGGCAAGATTTTAATATGCTATGTTGTTAGTTTAACAAAAATGTGACATCAGAAGAAACCAAACCTTGAATTTTCATATGGCCTTGAGCAAAATTGACTATTTCTCTCCGACACCTTGCAGCATAAGTATTGTCTGCCTCTTTTAGAATAATGGTGCCTGTTTTAGAAGTAATACGATCAAGTCTGTGTAGAATATCTACTGTAAAGTGAACAGTAACTAGTCTCAACAGTTGTTGATAGAAGGGGAAATGGACAGTGTTTCCAATAATAACTTCAGGATCTGGGTATTACTTCCCATATTTTGGCTTTGTGATACTGCAGTTTTCAAAAAGTTTAATCAAGGGCATGTTTATAAAATACTTGAAAATTTATTACATTAGTTGGGAAAACTAATACTACAATCTTGGCAAAGAAAGACAAGTAGAACTACTGAAATTGAAGAAAGAGACACAGACAACTGTATAGGAAATGCAGTTTAAAAAGGCTTACTCATAATTTCTGGGGGCAAGAAAAATTAGGGTGTTGCAAACAAAGTGTGTCCAGTATAAAAAAAGGCTATAAGTTTCACTTTGAAATCTGCTGTTAGTTCTGTAATCAGATGTGTACCTGAAATCTCTAATTCTATAAATTTATAGAAGTGCACATGATATAAATAGTAAATATTTTAATTGTTCATTTTAAATTATTTTTGTTTCTTGATTCAGCATGACTTTCTATGCTTGTAAAGCAGACTTGTAAATATATACAAATGGCAATTTGAGACAGGTAATCTTGTTAGAATTGAGCTTGGGCTTCATTGGCTTTGCCTTGCTTTGTCACTGGTGTGTACTTGCTGCTCATCTCCACTGGCATCGTGTTGTATTTATCTACAGGGATACATGAGAATGGTACGTAATGGATTAGACCTTGCTTAGTTTTTAAGCCAGTACAAGACAGCTATAAAATAAATAAAGTGACCAACGTTTTTTCTACACTAATTCTGAAGGATCAGGTCAATAGCAATTAACTCATGTAAAATATGTGTTTTCTTCCAGCAAAACCAAGGCAGATGCTTGTGCTGAATGAACAAATCCATGGAATCTGAAGAAGACAACCCAAATGCAAAATGCAGAGGGGATGGGGAGACAGCAGTTCTTGTGACACTGGGGAGAAGTTTCTTTTATTGGAAACTACTGTGTTTCTGTTTTGTCTTTTGTTTGTGACTTGGCTTATCTGCAGATTCTGCTGTTTAATAATGACTAAACATTTGTAACCAACCATCCTGAAATGTGGATTAAACACCAGAGAAAATAACATAAATTTTGCTACTTCGCTTTGATTTGTGATGAGATCGTCATTCACTGCTCCACTGTGCTCTTTCATCTGTTGATGTTTCCTCATTTCCCCTTTTTCCTGTGCACAGCAGACAATTAAGTAGTCTGTGCAGGAGCTACAGATGCAAACATTTGCAGTAAAGTTTGCTGGCTGGGTTGTTTCTAGGATTGAAGCAATGGAGTTTTATTTCCTTCTGCACAGAACAGGTTGCTTTGTCTTTTTGTGTGAATACAGTGAATCACATAGATGCTAAATTAATGTAGTGGTATTGCCTGTATTATTTTAAGTCAAATATATCTTAGGGTAAGCTATCTCTAATGGCAGTGATAATAGTAGACAGTTCATACATAAACCATTTATTTTTCATAATAGGTGGTTGGATAACCTTGGAAATAAACCATGAATACATATTATAAAAATATTAAGCATTGCTATTCTTAATACAGATTGTTTTACTTCTCAGTATCTGTAAACTTCCCTTCATGTTTGGAACAAAGATTGGACATGAGGTGTTTTTTTTACCATCAGTTATGTGGTAGTTCTCCTCCTCTTGAGAATCAGCCAGAAATTGGAGAAGTCTAGGTGTGGTAAACGTAATTGCAGTGAGTATTTAGTCAGTAAGAACTACACAGCTTGCCATCAGCATCTTCCAGGTTCTTTGTTGTACATGCTGGTCCAGGCATATAGGTCATACCTGGACTGGGCTTTGAGCTGGGAAGGGAAAATCTTTGTCTAGTGACCATCCTCCACCCTTTGCTAGTACCAAGCAACTAAAAGAACTTGTCTGATCTGAAAGTAAGAGCCAAAGAGGCAGGAGGGGAGAAAGATGGAGATGCAGCTCAAAGGCAAACAAGAGAAGGACTCAGTTGTTTCCTCTGTGAACTGGAGTAAGAAGGATGCCTGGACGGACTGACAAAGCAAGAAGAATGAGATGCAGAACTGAACAGGGAACTGAGCAACTTGACACCATGAGCACCATACAAGGAGATAATGTGTAACAGCAGACAATGTGGCAAGGTGAGGACATTTGGCCTTGTAAGGAGTTAAATGAAATAGAGGAGTCAAGAGGAAAAAGGGACTGATCTGATAATGGAAATAGGGTGAAGTCTGGGTAAACAAAGAAATTTGGATAAGGATTGAAGGTGGAAATACCTGTCTTCAAACTCTGTGTTTTCCCAAGTGATACTGAATGTTCACATCTTAGTGGACTATGATAGGCTTTGTCTTTCAAGCATATGTGCAAAATGCATTTCAAATTGTTACAAAGATGAAAGGTTTCATTTGTTGTAGTTTATGTGTGCTAAGCACACGTGTTTGCAACAGTGCAGGCAGATTTATGACATACCTGCTTTTCTTTTTTTCCTTAGGGAACAATGTGTTTACCTTCTTTCAGGTAGAAGAAGCTACACTCCTCACCTCCTGGAAAGCAAATACAAAAGAAAAACAGAAGCATCTACAACCCAATTTTGTTCAATCAAGGTGAGACACTTAAATTTACTCAGTATATTCTGATGCTGTCCCATTTAAATAAAGACCATATCTGCAGATTATCACCTCAAAGTTCTTTACAATCTTAGTTTCTCTTGTACTCATATCTGTTCAACAGAACTGAAATGCATTTGTATAAACTAGAAATACAACTTAAAAGGAAAATAGCAGTATAATCTTTAGGCTTTATCTGGGATAACAACAGTTTAGAGGACTGTTTATTATTTTAAAGCACAGTTGCAGAGGAACTGAAAAAATTTCCATCCAAGAGGCTGAAAATTTATGTTATTTGTGGTATAATGTACATCATCAAGAATATGAAACCTACTATCTGTGTTATGAAATTTCATGTACTTAATTTTAGCCAAAAGTATCTCATCAGTTGATATTGTGAAAAAGGAGTTAGCAACAAGGAAGTCCCATTTTCAGAGGATGTTTCATTGATCAGGTGACTACAATTTTGAAGTGAACATGAAAGATCAAAAAAGCAAGTGGATTAGTTTAATGATATCTAAAAACCACTGATGACAAACTCAATTTAATAAACGCTAAACGAATAATCTGAGCATTCCATTCCAGTGTATTGATACTAACTGAACTTTTAAGTTCATTAAAAGCACAGATTTGGTGTATGCTGCTTGTTATACTAACAAAATATTAGAACTTATAAGTATAAAAAATGTATGTGAAAGGGAAAATCTGCATATTTATGGTTTAAGATTTTAAAATGCTTCCAATTAAAAAAAATACAACAGTCCTACACCCTCTCTTAGTACTTCTTGTGAGATCCAAACAATGCTCAGCAGCAGAGCTGGAGAGTAAACCTGAATACAAAATGGGTTTAGTAGGCACAGTTTACTGAATTAAGAAAAGACAGAGAGGAAAAGAAGAATAAAAAATAGAACACATTAATTGGCACAACAACATAGAGTCCTGTAGCAAGCATACAGCAGTTAGTATTTTGTATAGAATGACAAATTCAGTACAGTGCCTGAGAAAGACATCAGTCTTGCCACACTTCCCTGTCACTTACAAGTATATCACTGTAAATTGGCATTTGGACAAGCCAAAAGCCAAAGAATAAAATTGGATTCCTAAAGGAGCATTCAATTGATTAATTATGCTTGTGTCAGACTGGCTGTATTGGAGAGTTTCATTGCAGAGCCAACATTCATTTTTTCTTTCTTTAGTGTCAGGCACATTCTAGCTTCCATTTCCTCCCAAATAACAAGTGCTCCTTAAATGGAGGAGCTGCATCTTTGAACTTGAATAAAATGGTTGTTGTGCAGGAAAAGATTTAGCAGATGGTCTTAGAGAATCTGAACCTACCAGTACTCTTTTATGCTACACTAGGAAGAGCTTTGCCATTTGTAATGGTTCTGTTTGCTACATACTCTATTAAGCACAGTAGTCAAATGTCATTCTGAGGAATCGGGCAGCTCAGTTTCCAGTGACATTGATTACACTCAGCAGTGAGAGGATGAGAAAGAGTCGTGGGTGGAGAAGTGAAAAGAGAGTGTGAGGCATTTCAAGGAGGAGGTTTGCACTCCAGCACTTGCATGTGGGTGACAATCCCTCTGAGAAACATTTTTTGCTTTGAAGTGGAGCAGAGTTGAATCTTCTGCATTCACTTCAGGCTTAAATTCCATCCCCACAAACTACCAGCACAGCCTGTAGTTAAATGTGTGTTTACTTAAAAGGAGGAGAAAATAACAGTAGCAAGAAGTTGCATCTTTAGAATGGAGCTGTGATTTCACAGAGAGAGATACTGGCATTTTAATCCCTGGCATAAATGGGTGTAATTCTCAATGACAATGCTAAGCCTGTTTGCACGAGGGGCTGAGCTAAACCCAAAGATGATACACACAAAATGCTGTTCAAAATCCATCATTTAATGCTTTTTAAATGTCTGTGATCAAGCAACTGAAAAGATGGTGTGACAAAGCTGTGGTTGTCACTGAGCATGACTTGCTCTGAGACAAAAATTATGACAAGGACACGCACAATCTCATTTTAGATAAACTCTTCATCTTAAGAGCAAATATTAGTGATTTGAATAACTACTCAGTGATAGTTACCAAAACTGTGAAATAAGATCTGTTTTTAAAATGGGAAACAATCAGAGCTTATATAAAGAGAGAAGAATAAAATCACACTGGCAATAAGTATGTTTTATTTTACTGAAGTTTACAAAGAAGTGATAAAATCAACAAGAACCTTGGTTTAAATTAATTTTATTTAGAATGTATTTCTTTTAATATCAAATGAAAGCAGATGAAGAAGGAAACTGCATGGCACAGACTGCAAAGAATTAAAGTAGTATTATTATTATTTCACCTCAGATATTTAACAAACAACTAAACAACATTCTTCGTTTTGCATCGTTTGGCTTGAGACAGAGTATCAGAAACAGTAAATATTTATTTTACTTTGAAAAAAATTATGTTAATAAAAGGCCTCAGGGTCAAATCTGAAAGAAAAAACATCTTTAAATCTTTGACCCAGATTCCCAATGTCATTTATGTCAGTCTAAATCCAGAAGACTTTTAATTTAAGTCTGTGGAGTCCCTTCAAGATACAGACTAGTTGGTTGCAATTAGAATCCAAATTAAGTGGTGCCTAATATTCCTTGTAAAAATAAAAATGCAAACATAGTAGTACAAAAATATTCTGTCAGTAAGAACATCCACATTAATAATTTAAAAATGGAATTAAAAATCAATTTCACAGAGAAAATAACTTTGTTCACTATTCTTAACTTTGGTTAAGGGCTGAAATTTGGTTTTAAGATGCTCACATATGAGTTTATATTTTAGAGTAGGAAACTCAGATTTTTTTTGTCTTACAGCATTCTCTAACGGGTATTAAGTATGATGAAACTTGACAACCAACCAGATAAGCAGGGTTAATTAAGATAAGTGATGTACAATAAAATGCTTAAGACATATTTTTTTCTGTTTTTCTCTCAAATACTTGAGAAAGTACCTGTAAGAAAGCATGCCTATTCTTCTGTATCTTTTTAGATGTCACAGAAATTGTGTTATCCCATTACCAAAAGACTTTGCATATTGGTATGCGTTTCTAATGAAATACCAGTAAAGCAGTATAATTTAAACTTATATTATGCTTTGGGCTTCACTTTTTTCCTAACTGTTTGTTTTCCTTTTCCTATATCAGTCCACCAGATTTAAAAGAAAACAAACATAACAAGACTCTTTGAAAGCTGCACATTGTTGATCATGATGCAGGCAAATATACATGAGTGTTGTTTCCAGTGGACTTTTCCTGTCATCTGTGAGATCAAGAATGGGTCAGTTTTATCTGTTACTGGCATTTTTTCTAGTAAAGGTATACTGTATATGTATGTTTGTGATACTTCAAATTATTTTCACATTCTTGTTTCCAGCTACCCTACTTTTTGAATTATGTTAATAAAGCTTTTGGAGATTCCCAAGTGGAATGTATGTAAGTATTACTTACATGTTACTTACATTATCTAAATATTACTATTTGTTTTCATAAAGTAAATAAATACAAAGTTTAACATAAATCTCCACATGTAACTACTTGAACAGTGAAAGCTTCAGGCCTCTTGGTTTTCATCCCCAGCTTACTAGGCCAAATCAGTAATGAACGTGCAAACTTTTCCCAGGGGAGCCTAAAGCAACCTTTTTTATCACTCTGAGCTTGCTGCCAGATATTTCAGTGCTCCTTGATTGTTTTTTGATTATTTTTTTTTTATACACAACAAAACAGTTATTGCCAAAGAGAAGCCTAAAAGGCTTAGATTATATACATCCATACATATACATGTGTGTGTCTGTATAAAAATAAAATGAGAGCATAGAGAACATCAGGCTGGGAGGCAGAAAAAGGGAAGTTGGCTGGCATCCAATTAGAGAAAGGTCCAGGCAGAAGTTATTTAAAGACGCATTTAACATAAAGTGAAAGATAAAGACTGTGTGCTTAGAAGTTCTTCCTAAAATAAATGGTAGTATGTGATGAGAAGTAAAAGAAAAGTTATTAAGGGACTTCCATGTTTTGCTCCAGAAAAGTATATAAGCCTTAACTTTCACATTTGGACTTTCTAAGCACTTTAATACAAGGGGCCTACTGGGGATCCACATTCTTCTGCAGTCAATATGGGTGCTGAGTCACCAGGAAAGTTGGCCATTTGGTTTTAGGTTTCTAAATATAGAGGTGAACATTTAAAGCTTAATCTGAGAACAGCGGGCACTCGTATGCAGCTTTGGTGACCTGAATGATTTAATTGTTAACAGTGCTCGTATCAAAAACAAAACTGTGCCTGTATTACATGTCATTCTGAAGATTGTAGCTTCTGTAACAGATAAAAAATAGTTAATGAAGGTTAAAAAATGTCAAATATATATGTATAAGAGTAGCAAGTTTCAGTCTCTAGTAAGCATCAAAACTCTCAGGATAGGTTGTGTGCTCTTGCTCTACCCAGAGGAGGTGTAACAAGTAGACTTTAGGGGAGGGAATAGAACGTAAGGAAGGAAGCTTAGGTTGAGCCTCGGAAGGGGAGAAATTTAACTGTTCAGTTGGGTTTTAGCTATTGTGTTCAGAGGTAAGAAGAATGAGTTTGTGTGTGTCTGTCTAGAAGTTGTCGGTTCTCTGAATAAATATTATCAGAGATGATTTGTACTAACTTTACCTTTGCAGTTGGTGTATTATATGAACATTTGGTACATGAGCTGGTGGGTTGTTTTTATTTCTGATGAACTTCAGAACTTCTGTGACAGAGAATCAGGATTACAAAAAGGTATACTTTTTAGGTGAAATAGCTGGAAAAAGGACTTCTTAACAGGGTGCAAAAAATGTGTAGCTTTGTTAAGCAACAAAGTACTATCCACTGCATCCAGCATGCAGTGCTTTTGTACAGTGGCAGTATATGTGCAGCTGATTGGTTAATCAAAAAAACGCCAACTCATTACATTACTACAAGATGTGAGCTTCAAAATGAGACTGTGTCCTCATTTTCTATGAGAACTTAAAATATGCAAAGTTTGAGGTTTTAAAAGTTAGTCAGCCACGTGTGAGTTACAAAATCGCAACGAGTTAGCAACTTAAGTTAAAATTTGAAATGAGTATTTTTTCATTTGCTTCTAGCTCAAAAACAGTTTTATCAGTTTACTTCCAAGTGGTATAGACCAAGATGGACAATTTTACAACAAAAGCAGATTTCTTAACCATATTACAGCAGGATGATGAGAATAATCTGTTTCTGATTAAACTAGGCTATAGGACTGCACTGATGCTTGTCTTAAAAGGTGCCATGACTAGCCTGTCCCTTGCCATAGACTTCTTGTCTGCTGCTCTGCAACACCTGCTAAAAACTTTTGAGTTTCTCAGCAGCTGGAGTCAAGATCTCTGGGCTCCAGAAGATAAATGCCTAATACATGACCTACAAGTGTACTTCTGCTGCCTGTGATAGATACAAAAAAAAGAAAGAAAGTCCTGTTTTATTCTGCTAGGAGGAAAATCAGCAAGTGTTACAATTTCTAGCCCTTTATGTGGGACTTTCTAACATGTTCTTTTGGAGATGACTGAATACTGCTTTCAATTATGCATGGGATGCTGAAGGTATTGATTTGTGACCTTATTACCAGTCTTTATTATAGTTCTCTGGATTCTGTCTTTGCACAGGATTAAAACCAGAATATGTGTGTTTTACTGAATTGAACTTACTAATTTTATTTGTCTATTTTATACCTACAACATTCAAAACACTAGCTATTTCATGTGTACTACCATTAATATATAATGGATGACACCTTGCTACAATTAAGAAAATGTAGAATGCAGCTGAGATGAGACAGAGATAAGAAATCTGAGTTAGTGATTGTCCAAAATATAGCCATTATTCCAGCTTAAAATCTAACGTTGTGTGACCGTTGCTATGTTTCATTTGAATATTGTATTAAAAGAAAATGCAAAGTATTTCCTGTTATAGACTGCTAGTGTTTCTTTTCTCCAGTGGAAGTGACCTCCCTGTGTCTATAACATTGAGACATACCCAGTTAGGTACCAGCAATTCTCAGCAGTATAGTTTGGGTTTTGTTTTCTTGTGGAATTCAGTGTCATTTTCATTTAGTCTTTTTCTTCATCTGAAAGCCTTGAAGTTTCTGTCATCCTTGTAAATTCTGAAGATGCTGTTGTATGAGTTGTAGTGAAACTAAATTTAGATATAAAAAGCGAATTTTGTATATAAAATATATTTGTAGATTTCTCTAATGAATGTACCAATGTCAGGAAGGGCCCACAACAGCTTCCTTGTCAGTGGATACTATTATGCAGCTTTTAATTAATACACAATTATAGCTCCTCTTGTGGGGACCATCTCTAGCAGGACATTTAAAATATAATATAGTAGTTCTCTTTCCCATATTTCAAAAGACCCTTGCTCAAAATTGAGGTAACAAATATTATTTTGACTCACGGGAACCAATCAGAAGTTTTGGCACCAACTTCACTCAGGACCTCATAGTAAAGAAATTTCCTAGTCAGATCTGCACTATTGTGAATACCTGTTCAGGTAGATCTGTCGACACTTTGATTAGTTTAATATCAAGTATTGTTGGGCTGCTTTTTCTGGAACCTTTTTGATATTTGTGGTTTTACTCTTCTAAATAGGGAAGCGTGGAATCTTTTGGCAAAATGAAAAGGAAAGAGAAAATCCTGTAGCTTGAGTATGTCTGTGCATTGCTGCATTGTCAGACTTGCTTTTTAAAATTAGTTTCTCAGTTCTTCTCAGAAGTGCTTTAGTAAAAGATTAATGTTGGTGTTCAGCAATCACAGGACAGAAGCAGCCCAGAGCCTGTATCTGCTCCTTACAGAAAAGGCATGTAATAGAAGCAGTGGGATGACTTAATACAAGGAATTTTTAAAAAACAGCTAACGTGTTCTGTGTTCTCATTTACTAGTCAGAGAGATGGAACTGAAAAGTAACCTTTAAGGAACTCAAATCACACCTGAATAATTTGCATTTAGAAAGGATGTTCCTTTTGTGTTCAATTGGTTTATTGAATCTGTGTTAGATTCCTGTAAATGCTGCACAGCTTTTGCATCTCCAGTACTTTGCCTAAATTAAAGACTAACGTTTGGAATCAGGCTTGGCTGTATCACATTTATATTTAGTCTAATAGAGGTGATGAAAGTCATTGAACTGAATGGCACAAATTCCCTTGGTCCTTTAGAAGCAGCTTAAACAACAGTCTTGCTTGGCTGTTCAGGGTGACAGGAATTAAAATCGTTCCTGTACTTAGGAACATGCTTCTGCTTGATGCAGCCTTCACACATTCATGTTTTAGTAATCTTCCATGAGGGCAGTGTGGTGCTAAAGGGGGAAAAGCTGAGTATACTTTTCATTCCTCGGATAAGTTAAAAAGAAGGCAAGTGCTTTGAGTGGTTAGCAAGCCTGCCTTCATTTTGATTCTACTGACCTGCCATAAAGAAGCGAGAAACAAAGCTCACATTACTGAATAAAAGTATTTTGAAAATGAGTGTCATAAGGAGCTGTGGGACTAGTGTGAATATGGTCTGAGCTAATTTTTTTTCCCTCTAATGTGCAGTATATGTTGTCAGTAAATTGTTTCTGCAGATAGTGGTCATGAGAAGTTTTGCCCTGGGGCTCAGACAAAAACTGTATCAGAACTGTAAGAGAGATCTCACTGCGTATGTGAGACCTCTATATAGCATGCCTATTTCCATCCCTTTCTGTTTCAGCATTTTTGTGTAGATCTCAGGTATCTTCTACAAAGTTTTTATGGGCAAGGTAGAATTTAAAAAGATTTTTTAGACCTGTAATATTTGGGGATTTTTTTTTTTTTTTTATGTAAAAGCAAAATTCATAGTGAAATCAGATGTGAATCTAGTTTGTGAATTATCTTTGGGACGTGCTGTGTAGAAGAATATCCATGATCACTAACAGGGATTAGGGATTTAATATTTTACTCAATATAACCAGCATTTCTGAGTTTATTCATAGCAATAACTACTTGCTTGTATTAAGGCAGGGTGACAGTTTAGTTCTGATCTTGAAAAGCAGGAAAAAGCTAATGTCTTTGTGGACTCTGCACTCACACTTTCTTTGTGGGAAGTTTGCAGTAACAGTGCAATTGCTCTTTTGAGCTGGAGTCTGGGATCTCCTGAGTTACTCTGAATGTGTGCTAGCCTCTGTTATTGGCATCCTGGTCCTCAAATGGCCTTTTTCTTCTACTGCCCTACAGCATTCCTTGCCAAAAGAGTTACTCTTACCCTTTACCACGTGAAGGTAGAAGGGCTAGAGTTTGGAATGACAGTAATAAAAAGTAAAAGCTTCTATAAATGAGAAATAATTATTTTTCTCAAAAAGACCCTATGTGGGCTTTGGTGTCACATTGTTGAATCCCATCCCAAGAAGCTATTTAGTAAACAGTTTGTCATTGCTGGGCATCAGAACCAAATAAAAAGAGCCATGGGTAACCACCATCCTAAAAGAACCACTAAAGCAATATATAAACAAAGGATTCTCAGACAATCTGGATATTTTGTACCTGTCACATCAGCAAAAAGGGCCTGGCTGCAGACTTGGAGTTCAGTACAGCCACTTAACTGTAATTGAGTAGGTTGTGAGGCTGCCTAAGAAGTTGTCCCATACTGGTCAATAATAATCTCATTTTAGTCATTGTCAGCTCATGGCTGGGTTAGAGTGAGGGCAGTAAGATAACATGTAGCAGTAATTTTGGTACAAAAGACAAGCAGCTAGTCATGAACTATGCTGCATATTCTCAGAGATGGAGAATACTACCTATTTGTCTTCTGTTCCTTGCTCTGACTGTTCAAAGAGTAATAAATCAGCATGTATATTCTGCTCTCTTTTCTCTAGGCACGCCAAGAATGCTCTGGGATATTTAAGGGGTCTACTAGATTCACTAAAGTTCAGATAGAAAACATGGGTCATCTAGAACAACAGAGCTTTCCACAGCAATAGCAAAGGTTGACTGTGTGAGAACAGAGTGTTCTTTGGAAATGGTTCAGCTCTGTCTCAGAAGCTACAGAAAAAGAACATTTCATTAATGTTGCGTGCTCCAGCATAGGTACCCACATTTCTGCACACATATGTGTTAAAACAGAATAAAAATTTCAAACCAAAGCAAGCTGACTTGCTGCTTCCCAGCTCCGTGCAAACAAAATCTTAGAACTTCACAGATAGTAGTTGTGTTGCTTTACATGTGCCTGAGATGTAGTTGGGAAATAATTAAGAAATACACAGAAAATAGAATTAAAAATAGAAACTCAAGTGCAGAAATATCTTGCTGGTGTTTTGTTTGCCTCTAAATAATGTTATAAATAAATTAGTATGTACAGTTGACCATGGATTATCCTTTACCCCTGAGGATCTAAAAACTTGATTTGGAACAAGTTTTACAGGATATTTTTTAAACCTCTTTGAATTTATTTTCTTATTTTTTATTTTTTCAATAAGTTGGCATATAAATTTGAGTGTACTGCGGTACTACCATAAAAAAAAAGTCAAAATAGTGACTAGAATAAGTGATAAGGAGATAGAACTGGTTCAAAATCTTAGTGGAAAAAAGTAGTTACATTTATTATTCAAAGTACAACTCCCATTGGGAACCTGGATAGGTATCATACAAATAATGATTGTATATGTCCTCTAACGAAGGACCATTATTATGGGAATCAGGTAGTCTCTGTTTAAAATAAAAAGCTAGGTACAATTATATTCATTGTTAGCATGCAAGCAGCTAAAGGAGCCCTCTGAGTTATTAACCTTACTACCTGAAGTGGAATTGTCTGATAGAAAAATTGTGTTGGACTTCCTGTGAAAAAATTGCAAATTGTGCACAAAGTTGTATGTGTGAGTCTTATGACTGATTTTAATTCTTTAAGATTATGTTTTGTTGGCAATGAAACAAGTATTTTGGCTGTTCCTGAGTTCTGTGATCTTTATTAAGTAAATTAATATCTAATAAACTTGATATATCTGATAGCAAACGATGTTCCCTTTGCTTCCCTAGGATCCTTGAACCTTGACTGAATCCTATCATCTGAGACAAGCATTGCTTTCAGTGTTGTTTCTGTGACAGTTGGATATGAACAGAGAATCTAGCATTGGAAGGCAGAAAATGCATTGTCTTTTAGTGGTCAGGTCTGAAAGATATGCTCTTTTATGTGTCAGCATTGAGTCTTATGTAAGATTTTGCAAAAGTGAGATTAAGTTTTCCCTAGACAGATGAGTAATAAAGGGTTAGTACATCTGTCAATACAATAACTCCTAATGTGAAATTCTAGCCTTATTTATAACAATTAGAACTTTGCTACTGACATAGGTAGGATCAGTTTTACTTATAAGGTGCAGTTGTGCTTTCCTAGGAAAGCTAATGTATAAAATACAGCCTCTGCCAGCACATCATCAATGCAATAGCATAGAAAGGGGATAACATTGAATGACATTCATAGCCAGTAATAGCTGCTGCCAGGTTCCTGTCAAGCAGTGTATTAACACTAGTCACTAGCTTTCCAGGTTTATATAACATTATTTTCTTTGTACCTCAATGAGGTAGACTCAGGACAACTTGGGATTCTTTGTGGAACTCTTGTCAGCATTTGTTTTTTGTAATTTTTCTGAAAACCATCAAAGAATGTCAGACATGGTAAAGCTTCTTTGATTTTTATTGATAAAGCACACCATTTATTACTAAGTAAGTTTTTTAGCCCTTCAAGGCAGTTTTTAATTTTTCAGCTCTCTTTTTTTGTTTCTGTCTAGTTCTGTATTAGCTTCCTATCCTCAGGTCTTGCTGTTTCTAAACAGATATTGTCACACATGCATTTCTGAGAGGTATTTTGCACCTCATGAATGAAGGGAAAAGACTTTTGATTTGGATGCCAGTCTTCACTGACCCCACTGCTCTGTGGGTAGCTTGCTGTGGACATCAGCAACATTACAGAGGTTCTTTGGCCAGTAGGTTGCCTACAAGTGGATTGAAGACTGCTGCTCCGTATCTTCCAGGTAAGACTTTGATAGGGCTGTTTAGATGTCAGCTAAGAAAATAACTCCTTTATGTGTTTGCATGAGAATTAACCCTGTAGATATAATTATATTGCATAATAGTTTCCTGCAGGTCCCCAGATACTTGATAGAGTAGTCCGAAATTTAATTCAGCCTCTCCCTATGAAATTGGATCTTTGCTTTTTATTTGATTGCTTCTCTCAGCTCAATGACTGACATAGAAGCACTTCTTTCTCTGAATAGTATCTGATGCCTCCTGCCAGTGCAATAGGAATCACCTTCTGCTGAGGTTATACATACATGCAGGCATAACACCTATAATGAGTCCTTCAGTGCACTGTGCAATGTCTTCTCCCAAATGAAGGAGGCTCTGACACATCAGTTTTTCCCTGCCTGTATTTGATTGCATACTTAAAATCAGCTGACTCTTAGATCAACTAGCGCTCTGTAGCTTGAAGCTTAGTCGTGGCTGTTGTCTATGTTAGGGAATTCTTCTGTCACTGTAAATGGTAAAACAAGACTCATTGAGCTGTTCCTGGAATTTCTTTGCAAAGATCCTCCTTGAGAAGCCTGCCTTTTCATGATTGCAAATAGGAAAACTCTTGAAGGAGCATGTACACACACTAGGGAGTACTTACAAAAGGAAAAACAAGGATGTTATTGAATAATTGCCAAAAATGAAGTGAAGAAAAATTTATGTATATCAAACAACAGGGAAGTAGAACAGTACTGTGAGGTGACAGAGTCCTTGTAGAGTATGAAAGTACTGGAAGTTTTAGATGTGGTATTAGATGTCACCATCCTGAGATACTCAGCTTCTCACAGTGAAACCACTTTATTGCCTCATTTCATGCTAGTGTGTTTCAGGCTACGTGCTGAGTATCTCTATTATTTGGCTTTTTATACTACATGCAATAGATTCAATTTTTGTATTCTTACAGCAATACCTTTAGCAGTATGCCCTGAAATGCCTTACGGATTCAAGCTGTCCCTTAATCAATGTTGTGGAGGATGCAGTTTTGATCTTTTTCTGTAATGTATGAAGTATGATACTAGATTCATCCTGGCATGCATCTGTCAGACCAGACTGAAAGCATTCAGCTAGAGACACGTCATTACCAGAATGGGGCCAACAAATTGGAGACAATCTAAAAAAGGGGGATTGAAATATAACATAGATGGGAAATAGAGGATATGTCAAAATAAGGTCATAATGGAGGATGTAAATTGCACATCTACCCAGACAGCAATGGGACATCCTCAAAATATGCTACGGTATCTGCATACTGATACTGATTTTAAAAAATATGTAACAAATATGGATTGTTTGTGAAAAGAACAGCTGTGGGTCAAGATGTAACATAACAGAGAAAACAACTCTGCAAATATAAACTTTTGTTGTTAGTGGACAGTAACTGCTTCCTACTAAAATTGGCAAGAATGATGAATCCCAACCCTCTTCATATTTATTGAAGCATTAGGAAGCTAATGAGAGAGTGCAGCAAAAAAACCTCTTTTGCCTTCTAGAAAAATCAGCAAAGCTAACATTGCAGATTGCAAGCAAGAGATGAATGTGTCTGGTTTGATCTTTGAACCTCTTTGGTTGGGTGCAGGTGAGTCAATATCATCTCTTCATGCTGTGGCATGTTTTAATATCTGCTGTTAGTTTTTGGGTTAGTTTGCAGTTTGAGTCCTTATGACTTTTTTTTTCCCCCTTAATTTAGCCATTGATTACATCCCAGAAGATGTGATTTGCTTGAACTACCCTGTTTGTTATGGTACTACTGTTCTTCAAGTAAGCAAGGAAAAACTATATGATAGGCATTTAATTTTTTTCTTTCTCAAGAGCTGCTACTGTCCCTTTTGTTGGGAAGAAAATGGGACCATGTGGAAAGTTAGATTTCATCTAATGTATCAAAGGGCAGTTTGTGGGGTTTTGCCTATAACTAAGGTCTAATTGAGTTGCAGGACTCTGAGAATTTTTTGTTTTCCTATATGCTCATATATTTAATTCTTACCTTTCCACTGCTTTTCCAAAGGGGCTGAATGAACGCAGTATAATCTTGTTGAATATATTCCATGGTTCTTGCTGATGAAGTAGATGAACAGCTGCTGGGAACAGTCTGGGAATACAATTTGGTGAAAGAAAAGAGATGAGATACAAACCAATTCCCTTATGATGCCATTCATTCTAGATGCAGTATTATACCAGAAGGGTGGAAAGATGGGAAGGCCCAAAATTCAATTTCAGTTTCAGCTGGTTTAAAAATAAGCAATTCTATGTACATTTCACCCACAAAAACATGTATTTATAGGCACAAACTTTCACTTTGTAGGTAGAAACTGCACAGCTGGTTATATACATTTGTTTTTTTGCCTACATAAGAACTTACTTTTACAGGCACAATCATTGTACTTTTTCTCAATATTTCCCAAACAGTCATGCTAATTCGTGCATTATATAGTTCATCTCTCTCCTTTGTGCTGTAAACAAAGTTGGGAAGGGGGAGAAGGGCCTATATTTTGGCATGCAGGACAATCAAAAATCCAATCCAGAAAATGAAAAGGGAGTCGTTGGCATGTGTCAATGTTCCTGCAATATTCTCCTGCTCACATTGCGGCATTGTAAAAATCTGGCATGCAATTGTGTGTTAAGACTGGAAATTAAAGCTAATCTCCTCAGTTACCTTATGAATGACATGCACCAGCTGAAGCAATGGGCATTTTGCTTTCTTGTCTTGCTACTTCAGCAGATTCTTTCTCAGGTGCTTTTCACCGAGCAGCATCCAGGCAACACACACAGGATTAAACACACCGGTCTACAGAAACAGGAGAGCCAAATATAGGAATTATATTGGTGTTGGATAAATTACCATTTAGTGTATTTCTGGTAATTCATGCTATTTTGGAAAGGCTGATCAGATTTTTTCATGGCGATCTTGGTAATACAGAGCATGTTGTGGCCTTTGGCCACACAACCCATATTTTGAACCAGATACAGTTTACTGACTTTTTTCCTTTCATCCCACTGCAGGCCAGTAGCAGGAATTGGATTCTTTTCTTGTTTGGTTGATTGAAACACATGAAAACCCTCTTATGCTATGTATGTTTTCTAAACTACAAGCTTGGTCTGAAACCATAACTATTTTAGAGTTCCAGGAAAGGAATTTCAGAGAAATAGTTGAAAATGTTATTCTGGAACATAACTTTTTCATGGTTAGCTAACTGGAAAGAGGCCTTCTTGGTAATGATGAAAAATGGAAAAAGATGGATGTATTTTTTAAAATTAACTTTTATAAATCATCTGAATGTTTAATAGTACTCATGAAGACTTCAACATCATTATGTTTTTGTTTCTTTAAAAGGAATTGCATTAGCTCTCAGGACAAAAATGTCATCAGATCAGCTGTAACTATAGCTTGACATTTCTTGCCTCTGTGCATAGCTTGATATTATCTAAGAACTGGTAATGGTGATACCTAAGGCTTTCGTGGATAAACACAGAAGGTTTCTGATGACAGCATCTTAAGCACAGGAGAAAAGCTCTTGTGTGATTTATGATATCATCATAACCCTCAGATGCTGACAGAGCTTCATTCACAGTTTTGTTGTGAGTTGTTTTTCTGTATTTCATGTATTGCTTTTGTTTCTTGTTGAAAATAATAAATTTTTTTTATATTTGAATAAACTCAGGTTAAAATTAAGAATTTAAATCAAAATACCTTTTACTACCTTGTTATTTTAAAATAATTCAAAATCTGTTAGACATCTTGATGGTTATAAAATGGATGTTTTGGACAGTGCAAGTGTATTTTAGGAAATCATGTAATTAATCAATAATATATATATATTTAGTTAAATTTAACACAATGCTATGATTACTGCCATGTGGTTGATCATATCACTCAATGTGACACTCAGCTCTGTAATAATTATTAAAAGAATATAGTATTAAATTGCTAAAGTTAATGTTTTTGGGGTTTTTTTTGCACTTTCGTAATTACTTCTTATTTTACACAAGTTTTGTTTTATTTTACTAAGGCCTTGGCTGCCTACAACAGTTGTACAGCCTAACCTGTAGCAGCCAAGTTAAAGGAAATAGGTTCTCCAGTACTGAAATAATTTCAGGGAAAAAATGGAGAGGGTCAGAAAAAAACCTTAAAAGGTCATTCAGTCCATCCCTGTTCTGAGTCAGGAAATGGGTAACTAGGTCATCCCTGACAGATGTTTGTGTAGGCTGCTGTTAAAAACCACAAATGAAGGGGATACCACAACCTCCATAAACCTATTCCATCTAATCTAGACTTTAAATTGAAGGGATTTTTGTTGTTGTTGTTGTTTTGGTCATTTTATTTGTATTTTGTGTTTGTTGTTTTTTTTTTTACTCTAGTCTACTCTGCTGCAAATTAAGCAATTACTTGTTATAATTCAGGTGGGTACAAGGAACTGTTGATCATGGCTTTCTGTATACTGCCTTGTAAAATATGCAGTTTCCTCCTAGTCTTCTTTTTCTGATTCCTTCTTTGTCTTGTTCCTTTAACCTTTCCTTTTAAGTCATATTTTCAAAATAATGTATCATTCTTGTTGATTTCATTTCAAGTCCATCTACATTGTTGAAATTGAGCCTTATCCAAAATTGCACAAAATGCTCAAGCTGAGACCTCACCAGCACCAAAGATTACAAAATAATTAGGTCCTGCATCTCACATACTGCACACTCCTAATACATCTTGGCATGCAAAAATGCCTTTCTGCAACATCATCATGTTGTTGACTCATATTTACTTTGAAATCCATTTGATCCTTCCTATCCTTTTTTGCAATCCTGTTGCCTTGTTAGAGCATCATCCTATTTTATTGGTATACTCTATTTTATTTTTGTCATGGGTAGTACTTAGTTTATAAGATGAGCTGCTTGCAGTTACACTGTTTCTCATGTTATCTAGGTGTTTTGAATTCTGATCTGTTTTAAATTCTGATTTATTTGTAAGTCTGTTCCAGATTTTTTGCTAATTTTACAAGGTTACTCCCTGTTCTATTATCCAAGCTGTTCAATGAAAGATTGAACAGAATAGCATGGATGAGAAATCCCTGAAGGATGTTACTGCAGTGCAATCCTGCTTTGTCAGGAAACTGTTAATAAATACTGTTTGGGAGAAATATTTAACTACTTGTGTACCTACTGTTACTTGCTTTCATCTACACCATTTTTTGTATTGCAGGCAAAATTAGAGAGGACTCAACTAAAGGCTTTTTTAAAGCATTCACATCACATTTACAGCTTCCTTCTTATTCAACAGGCTTATTGCACTTTCTAAGAAGGAAATTAGAGAGGTTTGACACAATAATGATCCTAAAATTACATTTTAACATCTTATTGCTTAATTGTTTTCTATCATATTGTTGTTTTCATGCCTATACACTAACTGCCTAATAACCTATCATAGTATTCCTCAGAGATGGATGGAGTATTTCTGAAAGTTAGGTCAATTGAACTCTTAATTCCTAAGACAGGCAGTATTTTCATCTTTTCTGGTCTTCTAGGACCTCCCTTGTACCCCATGAATTCTCAAAAAACCCCCACCCCAGAATCATCATGCAGAGATTATTTTATCTTTTCAACTGCTCTTGTATAAATTTTAGCACATTTTCCTATGGAAACACAGTTTATATGATCACACTGACCAGTCAGACCACACTATGCCTTCTGAACTTGCTGCTTACTTTCCAGCTGAACTGGACTGGGTAGTGGTTGTCCCAAAGGTATAGTTTTTGTGAAAATGAGCAGGTAAATAGAGAATCCTCCATGACAACAAGAAATTCAGTGTAAATGAAACCATGATATCAGGCATTGGAAAACTCACAGAAGAATGTTATGAATATTCCAGCTATAAATTTCAGTCAGAGCTTTTGCTCTGGGCTAATCCAAACAGGAGACACAAGGCTACAGGGAGGCAGGCTTTATCCACTGTTTTCTGAACTACACATTTTTAAGTCAGCAGGATTGGAAACTGGCATGTCTTAGTATTACTTAACCCATTCCTTCCCCTTTCTGGTCTGTGCTTCTTGGACCTTTGGTAAAATTAATTGCTTTGCATATCTGATGCTAGGATTTTTGTACACATGGTAGGCAAAAAAAAAGAGTACTGAATATTTTAGTCTTCTCTGTGTCACATAATTTGCTGTCTTTGTTGTTAAACACTAGATTTGAACCTTCCTTTTTTTCCCCTTCATATAGATGTGTGGTGTGTCTGTATGTGTGTAACCTTTTATTGGCTTTTAGGTCTTTTCCTAGTTTAAGTCATTTTGCCTCATAGCCTTCCCAATTTTTTCCCTGTGCAAGCATGCTGTTCTTTTAAACTCATTTTTATTCATCTGTTCTTGTTTCCACATTTTTGTGTAATTCCATCTAGGTTTTTAGTTAATCAAATAGCTCCTGATGAAGCTTTGCTGCTCTTTCAGTGCTTTCTTTGCATCAGCAAAGTCTGCTGTTGTGCCTTTAATACACTTCTTTCAGTAACTGTCAGCTCTCCTATGCTCCCATTTCCTTCTGAATTTCTTCCAAAAGATCTACCCACCCATTAATTCCCCGAGCCAACTAAAATCAGCTTTTGGAAGACCATTCTCTTTCTGTCACTCCATGCTTTCTTTGGCATTATTAATTTTACTGGTTTGTGATCAGTTTTATATGTATAACTTCCACCTTTGTCTTCATCAGGAAGTATTATCTGATAAGCTAAACAATATGCAAAACATCCTTTCCTCTCTTCTCTTCCCAGCTCTCTGAAATCACAAGCAGTCGTTCTCAGTACCCTTCAGGAATGTGATGGGCAGCTTGTTTCCTCTACAGTGGTTTTCAAAGACCTCGTGTGTGTGTGTGTGTGTGTGTGTGTGTGTGTATGTGTGTGTGTGTGTGTGAAGGGGTGATGGAGGAGAAGGAAAGGTTGTCCCAGATCTGCTGTCTAAGGGCCAGTTACCTTTTTCTTGGAGAAATATGTCATATCTGGACAGAACCAGGGATCGGACATTGGCCTCTGTGGATGTCAGATCAGATGGAGCAAAGCAACTCCCCTATTCCCAGCACAGGGGACATGGAGTGAGGCAGCAAGGGAGCTCACCTGGAGCTGGAAGGGAACAAAGCTGGGGAATCTGTAAATTATAATGCAAACATTTCAATAGCTAGTCTTTTGTCATTTATCAGGCTTATTTTTTGTTATTTGGCCAAAATTTGAAGGCCTTATTCAACAATTACAAAAAAAAACAACAGCCCTAAACTGATATGACTTTTGCCTGAAGAAAGCATCAAAACATGCCCTATTGCTATTAGAAACCACTTACAGACATGGCTCTCTGCAAACAATGTCTGTCTCTAATGGCTTAAAATCAAAGGTAACAAAATAAGCTGCAGGCAAGACAGATACTTCAGGAAAGAAGATATAAGGTGTTAAGAGTGAGACAGAAGTATGAAAGGTGTATGGAAAAGCATGAGCTTAAAAAAAAATTGAGAGGCAGCCTGACAGATAAGAGGGGCCTGTTTACTGAGAGCAGTGTTATAAAAGGAATAGTCTCAGCGTAGGGAAAAAATTGCAGGGAATATCAGACAAGTAGATTGAAAGGGACATAGGAGGAAAATCAGTAGAATACAATTAAGACACGTGGGGAAAAAAGAAACTGAATGCAGTTTCCCATCAGCATGGGATTTTTAATTTCTTTATTGGGGAACATTTAAATAAAAATTATTTGTCATTAAATTTACATACACAAGAAGGGATCATAAAACTGTCCTTGGTTCTGTCTGGAATGTAGCTAATAATAATTGGACAGTTCTATGGTAAAAAAAAAACCACTGTTTGATTTTTGTGTTTGTTTTGAAGGGAAGCCATTTGCAGGCTTCTTAGAGATTTGGAGTACAAATAACCATAGCAAAGGTGGATCACTGGATCTGACTGATGGTGATGATATCAAAGGTATCATAAATGCAGTTTATGACAATTACATGGATGATAAAAATAGATCTGTGCTTAATGGTGTTAGTGTCTGTTTCTCAAATGGAGGCTTAGTGCAATATCATTTTTTCATTTTATCTGCTCTGCATCTTGATATGCTGTTATATTTAGAGAAGATATTTTTGCTTGTATGTTATTTATGTATGTTTTTATCACCTTGCAACTCAGAGTTGCTAACAAGTGCTATATTAAAAAAATTATAAAGCATGTAGTGCAGTATATGGCTCAGGGAGATGGCTCTAATTCAGTGAGCCTCAACATTGATTTAATCAAGTCTAAAGTACTTCTTCCTATAAAAATATCATTACTCTAAATCAGTTAAAAAATTTTAAACAAACTTGAAAATTAATGGTAATACAATCACAGTGTTCCTATTTACTCATAAATAGAAATGCTATGTGAGAATTGGGTACAGAAGCTGTTACAATCTGAGATGGTGTTCTGTCACAGCAATGTATTTGCTGTCACAGTCACTTGGCATTTTAGCTTATAGTCATGCCAAAACTGCATTTTCCATCTTCTGAGCTACAAGACACAGACTGGAAGATTCTAGTTATCATTCCAGCCCAGACTGGCCAGGACTGATACAGGGAGGGTCTATACCTGTGCTCAACTGAGTCAGGAGAAGGAAGGACTGAGTGTTTGAGCTACAAACTTAGAGTGTTCACTGAGAAGAAACGAGTATTTTATTCTCCCAAGTTACATTTTACCAGCATGCTAAATTCCATCTAACCTAGAAATGTCATAAACACATCATTTTGATGATGAAATAATCTAGGTGTTCTCTACTTGTGCAGCTGTACCAGTGTCTATTTAGTTGCAAGAATATTTTTCTACTATGATAGTTAGATCTGGCTGCTGCTGTTAGCATAGCTATAGGTGTATGTATGCTCTTCCATAGATGGGGTGGGTAAGTGTATGTGTACATGTGTGTGTGTGCACATACTTATGTATAAAATTAATATATATTAACAGATACACTGGCAAATACGAAGTGTAGCATACTGTAATAGCTGACACTTAAAAAAATTACAGCTAAAGGTCTGCTATCCAAAGTGCTAAGATGACAAGGACCTAACAAAGAATTTTAAGCCTTCTTAACAAACAAAACCTTAGTTTCACTGGCATTGCAAATAATTGATGGCCTAAATCAAAGGACTTGGATATTGCTTCCAGATGAGAATTGCTTGCTTGAGAAAAGTACAGAAACAAGGCTAGGTTTCTCTACTGTCTGTCGAATAAGGTAACTTGCTCCAAGTTAAAGAAGATGGGAAAAAGCTACATATTAAATATTTCGGATTAAATATATGAAAAGGTAAAAAGAAGAGATGTAATACCCTTGCTGGCCATATTTTTTAACTCTTAATCAGGAGAAGCAGGTGAAGGCCAAAGATATGAAAAGCATCCAAAGTAAAGACATTCATGATCTTTGATTGCTGACATTTTCCTGATCTCCAGCTGATAGAAACTGATTTAAGTTTGGAAGCATATAGTTTAATACTTTTCCATGAATGTTGTAATTTAGCATAATTCTGGAAACTCTTGACTTTCATTCCTAGAAGACTAAGTCTACTATCTTCTACCTTTACTTCTTCAGATTGTCCCATGCATTTGAGGCCTTTGTTCTAATTCTTGACATAATTTTTAAATGGTCTTATTTTAGAACCTATATGTAAACATACATTATTCATATAACCTGATCCGATCAGTCAGTCCTCGCAGTAATTGCAGTAACTGCTGCTTGCATGAAACCTAAGCCAGTGAATATCAAATTGATTTTGGTGGGAAAAAAGAGAGACATACACAGTTATTAAGAACATGTATTGTTTTATGTTAATAGAGTACATCTTTTTCATTAGGACACCGAGTTGTATTTGGTGCCTGTCTGTGTAATGAAGGTGAAGGTCTCAGAATAGGGAAGAAATTATAATCTTCCTGTAACTGGTCCCACAATCATAGCATATTCTTCCTCAAGAACATCAGAGATAAAGTCTGGATTTTACCACATGTAAAGTTTAAAATCATGTCTCGTTGTTCTGTAAAGGAGATATGTAAGTTTTGAAGTTGACAGTTGACCTGAGTGCAGTTATCTTTACAGATGCCACGCAGATGTCCCTAGAAATTCACTCCTGCTGTAATCTTTCTTATTTTCACTATACAGCCCACCAGTTATTTACTTTAAGCCCTTTCCTTCCCTATCTTCCAGTTAACTTCTCTAACTTTTCTAAAGATTTAGGGGCAGATTGTGAAATCACTGTGATAAAAGCTTCTTGCACAAATAACTCCAGTGGCAAAGACAAAAGCTCTCACAATCTTAATTTTTTTCAGGATTTTTGATGCTTGGCTGTTTTACCTGTGGAGTAATGAAGTTTCATTTTGCTTTTCTGTTCTTCAGGTGTCCTTTGATTTGAGGGTTACTACTGTGAAAAATCTTGCCAAATGCCATTTGACATGCTCATGAGAAAAATACTGGGTAGGCATTTACTTCTCCATTATGAATTTTGAGATCCTCTTCCCTAACAGTCAGCAAACCTAAATCAACTTCCTTGGGCTTTGCCTGGAGTCGAGCTTTCCTTCATAGGTAAGTATGTGGTACTTTCTTCATTATTATCTAGTGCAATCCCACTGAAAGGGGATTTCCCCATATCTACTGCCACAAGTTATGCCTGAGGTTGGTGATGTGCAGTGTTTACATAGGAAACCTTGATAGCAGGCTACTTTGCTCCTTAAAACTAGAAGGCAAAGAAAAATATCAAATATTTATTATATTAAAAAAAAGAATGCGTAATACTTATTCAGGACTTTTTGAGTTGGATTTATTTTTTTACATTTTGGGTGGGTGATGCTGAGCTCGCTGCCGACACTGTGAGAGAGGTTATCCACCTGGCCACTGGACCATAAAGTTTTATTGCAAAATGAAGGCAGGGCATTCAAGGAAAAGCATTATGTACATTTATGATTCTATGTAAGAAGAGAAGTCTTTTAGAGTATGTTTGGAAACTTCTAAAAGGTATCAGTGTTGTGGGCAACAGTTTATAAGCAGAAGTGGCAAAAAGAATGCTTTTCAATGTATGTTATTGTAAGGGTAGCAGGGGTTTGTATTAAGTGAATGCAAATGAGTATAAACAAAGAGACTGAATTTCTTTAACTTAGTGCTTCTTACTTGGCAGATTTTAAAAGCAGCACGTAGCAGGACGGTCCATATCTCTATGCCTGCCTCAGTTTCCCTCTATGATTTAATTGCTTTTTGTCTCTCAATTTTACAGGCCCAGGCCTGGAGTGGAAAGATTCCCATGGGAAAGGAAAGGGCCTAGCAAGCTCTGAGCTGCTAACAGCCTTGAAAGTACAGAGGGCCAAGTTGATGTTTGTAACACCAGCTGCTCTCCCACGTGGAAGAACATGGAGCCCAGTCTAACCACAACTAGGCCTGAAACAGAGACAAAATGAGAAAGCACAGATAAACAAAAGAGTTTGCTTGGTGAGAAAAGGTCCTTGTTTTTTTTCCACTGTTTTCCTTTTATTTGCTAATGAGAGATTTTGGAGGTATGGCTAAATAGCTACATGACAGCTGTCCATCCACTTTATTCTATAAAAGCCTGGTCCCATCTTTGATCAGGGAGACTCCCGTATACTTTTCCAGATGTGCTGGACCTTGCCCCCTCCCCAGTGGGGATGCCTGCCAGGGAGATCAATTCTCCAGAATTAAGCACTGAACAAAGGGACACCCAGCTATGGCCATGTGAGGGTGAGAAATACTCACTCCCTTATTGTCTTTACTAGTTAATTTGACATTAAGCAACTTTTCATCATTAAGTTTTGATTTTTGAATTTTTAGGGTCCTTCTAAAGTTAGTAATTAGTGTAAGACTTGTTATTAATAAGTTGCTATCATTTAAATGGTTAACCTTTATTGATTGATTTGACTATTAGTGGTACATTTGATTTATTTCACCGCCAACACAGTGTTCTCTTTTCTTTTATAGTACTTTGTATGGTGGAGGCAACTAGGCCTCAGCAAGAAATCCTACTCCTGACACCAGATGGCAAGCAGCAGTGCAACATTCCTGTTACTGTTCCAGACTCTGCAGTGTTGTTCCTTCTAAATTGTGGTCAAAGAACCCCAGAATGTCATGGTCTCGAGTTTACATTAAGCATAATGGAAGCATGGGGGTACATCCTGATCTGAAAGGTTTAAATCTTTCCACCATGGTTGTAGAATGATAATCAGCCTGTCTTCATAGCAGAGGTGCTCCAGCCCTTTGATCATCTTTCTGTGGCCCTTCTCTGGATCCTCTCCAATGCTAGCAGCTTATTTAATAACAAGTCTTATACCAGATCTAGAACTTTAATTACTGACTTTAGAAGGATCCTAAAGATCTCAGTCATCTTTGTAGCCCTTTGCCAGTGCGAAGATACCTTTGCATTATGGCTTCAACCTTCTGTTCTGATCTCCCAATTTCCCCACAGTTTGATGGTGCTTGTGCCTTTTACTGTGAGTGTTAAGACCCTGGTGCTGTTTGCAATGAATCTTGTTCCGTGCATATAGATCTTGTCTGCTATCTCGCCCCGTTCGGGACCCTGCAGCATGATATACTCATCAGGATATGAGGTACATGTTCATTTATGCTATTGTATGGATTGTGGGATTATGAGTATGTTTTGTTTTTAATCTTGCAAGAAGTTTCTGTGCCAGCTGCTAAATATTAATACTGCAGTCAGAGTGAACTAGCACTGTTTTACTTCATACCTAAGTACGAGTCATTTCCTGGTGTAATTTGTTTAGGTAAAGCTTGAGAAGTCTTCTCTGGGATCATGACCTTAAAAACAAGTAATTCTTGGTCAAAGTATCAGATCACTTCTCTCTGCCAAAAAAAATGTATAGCTGTTAGTAAATGTATGTCCTGGAACAGACTTACTAAACATGTAAACACACTGATTTTTACTTCAAGGCAATAGCAAATTGCTAAGAAACTTGCAGCTATGCTGTATATTTGTGGGAGGCAAAGTCAGCATCCCTGCCATTTTCAAATAGAGGAAAAAGTAGATGAGTAGATGGCCAGGATGGCTCCACGCAGAAACCGCAAAATGGGCACTCATGCCTGGCTGATTAAAATAATTCTTAATACATGCAGAATGCAAACCGTGGTATTTTTTGAAGTAAAGTCATTGTCATACCTTAGTTGCACTCAGAAATCAAGACTTTGTTCAAGAACGGACTTTGCCATTATCTCACATTCTCAGTGAAGACTATGTTGAGGAGCCTTAACAGAGACTTCCAACATCAAGTAAGAAGTCCTTGGCTTCCTTCTTCAGGAAGGAAAAACTGAAAATTTGGTTTAAATTCCACGAGGTCTGCACTTCAGTCTAACTTAAGACAGAGGGGTACATTTTGAAGGGTGCACAGGTCGGGGTTGGTGCCCGGGTGCGAGCTGCTGCTTTGCAGCGAGGCAGGCTACAGCTGCTGAGCGAGTAACACCTTCATTCTCAGGCCAACAGCTTCTCTCGGGTCCCCCCTGGGCGACTCTACCGCCACACCGTATTTCCCAGCAAAAAAAAAAAAAACCCACACAGAATCACTTTAAATCCGGCAGACCCTTGTCAGCCCCTGGAGGAAAAGGTCCGAAAACCACGTTCAACGGGACGGCGGTGGGAAGGGCCCCCCGTGTCGCCCCGCTCTGTCTCCCCCACTTACCGCAGCAGCGGGGTGGTGCCGCCTGGCTCCGCTCCCGCCCCCGCCGCGCCGCCCCTG